>NW_008657252.1:0-19628 GCF_000695815.1 Acanthisitta chloris | reverse complement strand
CCCTATTTTACAGGTAAAGGGTAGTGGCAGAGGGAACCAAATCCCCATGAGAGTTTTAATACCTATCTTTAAATTGAAGGCAATTGTTACTTGGGAGGCTTTGTTACGTATATGTAGACAGAAGCATATGTTAATCTGAAATGGGGTTAGGGCTAATTCTCAGTAGTAATTAATATATTCAGAAGGTATAAATGTGAACCTGAGAGATGTTTGTTATGCTTATATAACATCTGCAAACATTACTGTGTTGTGATGTTTTAGAGTTTAAAAGTGCTCTTTGCAGTCCTCATACGTCGTATAAAACCACCATTTATTCACCAGTGAAATACCAGTATAACAGCCACCTAACATAAAGGTGGTCTAAGAACATTATAATTGGGGTGGTTGGGCAAGCTTAAAACTGTGATGCCAGTGTTGCAGAGGCTTCTGTGTGTATTTGTTTGAACTCTAGAATCTGCTAATTGCTGTGAATGTTGTACTTTCAGAAAATATTTAGCAAATACAGCACCTGTGTAGAGTTCTGGCTGGGTGGCCCTTGGTATGGTGCCAATCCATAACACAATGGCACTACTTGCAGCAATCAATGAAGATGAGCACATGTTGTCAGAGAGAGTGCAAAGAGTCAAATAACTTGATCACTTAGAAAGCGTATTGGAAATTCTTCTCTGTTGCCAGCTGCCACAGGGCCATAGACCTGCAGGCACTCTTGGATATTGTCTCCATGCAGCTCACCCTTCAGGACAGGTCGCTGTCTCGGCAGCCACCACAGCACCATTGCCTTGGGGACTTTTAGGAGGAAAGGATGAGTCAGAAACCAATTTTGCCTTGATTTTACTGAGATCTCTGCTTTGTGAATAGCTACAGCAAGTTAAATACAGAAATACAATCAGTTCAATCTGTTTTATTTCAACCCAAGTATAATAAAATAGGTATAAATGGAAACCATTGCATCACTTATTGAAGTTCATTATGCTCTCACTGTGTTTCAACATGTTCCTGATTTTGAGTGCTTGATCAAATATTTAGCTGTGAAATATTCTATAGTAAATTGTTAATGCTCATATTTAGATGTCCTTTGTTCCTGTTTTTATGAAAGCCTCCCACCTTAAGGTTAGTCAATTTGGTATCTAAAAATTCTCTACACTTGCAAAATAAAAAATATGTATAAAAAATTCAACTCATGGTGCATTAGTTGCAATGTGCATCTAAATTTGCTCCTAAAATGGAGGTTATTTTTCTCCTTATGAATTCAGAAAGACAAGTAATTGCAAACCTTTTGTAACAAAAATCCCATCAGTTCTGACCTGATAGCCCATGTACAAACCTTCAGAGTGATTTGATTTGAAACTGCCTGATAGTAAACGTACAAAATTGGGGGCAAAATTGTTAAAAGCTTGCAGAGGATGGTTTGAGCTCTTGTCCAAGTAATGCTGAAAAATAAAGGTGTTTTTTCCCTCCTGTATTTTTGCCTCTATCCATAAAATATTGCTCTCAGAATAACTGCAAAGTGAAGACAATTATTCTGCAATGCCATGTATTTTCTAGATGAGCACAGGGCTGGGATTCATAGCTGATTCACTCAATTACTGCTTTCAACAATGTTCTTACCAGGATATTGCTTTTTGGACACTAAAGAAAACTGAATAAAATTGGATTTTATGCAAGATGAACCATAAAGGGAAAAAACCCCACACCACCAGTACATGGTTATTTGCCTTCAAAAACATAAATTGTCACCTTTGATTGTCTTATGAATATTTTGATATTTTAAAATATTTTTAGTATCGGTAAAAGAAAGTGTCCAGAAAAGTTGCACAATCAATGGAGTCTATTAAACAGTGTAGTAATTGCCTTTACATGTTTCAAAATACAGTTGTGGCTCTAATTTTAGGAAAAAAGAATTGTATATGTTCCAAGCACTACAGAATCCCTCTTGATGTACCACTGGCTTTAAAAAAACCCAATATCAATTTGAGCAGCAGCTATTGCCAGTAACATTAATTTCTGCTGAGGAGATTATGCACTCACTAAAGTATTTCTTACTCTGTCTCTCTCTACACATAGCCAACTGGGAAAGAAAATGCAAATACAGCTATATCAGCATTGTGTCTTCTTATGAGACAAGATCCTGGACCTGTAAAATTGATGGAATTTTTTTGCTGCTGCCTTTAGTGAAATAGGCATCTTTATCATGCCTAAGAATTTTTCTTTTGCCTTTTCTTTATACTATATACTTCAAAATATATAAGAGTTGGCCACATATTTAATATATTCAACTAAAAGAAAAATAGATTAGGCTTGAGAGTTGGAGCAGCTTATCTGCATGGTAAGAATATTTTACATAACTTAAATCCCCCCTTGCAATTTAAACTTGCTACTTGTCCTGCCCACAATGAACATGGAGTACAGTTTACTTCTATTTTCTTCACAGCAGCTTCTTACAATCATCTATGGCTATGTGAATCCTTAATTCTTTTCTTTTGTACAGTAAAGAAGCCTAGCTCTTTTGAGAAGAGGTCAGGTTTTCTAGATTTCAGATGATGTGATGATCTTCTGTAGACTTTATCCAGTTGTTTCTCATCTCCCCTGAGTGGAATTCCATAAATCATCATAGTGCATTATAGCCCATGTGGTGAATTTCCAGAGTTGGTAAGATTTGGGTCATGTATTTATGTCCAGCACCTCTACTTTTTGGCATGTATCAACATGCATATAAGAAGAGTTGATTTTTTTTTTTCTTTTCCACAGCAGGAGAGTTTTGATTTTGCTTTCAGCTGGAGAATAACACCATTAATTTTTATTTTTTTTTAGAACAACTGCCATCACTAGCCTGTATTTTCATACTAGACTGAAAATAGTGCTTTCTGCTCAGACTTATTGCACTATATTGTGTTTATTTCAGACATTTTATTTGTTTTTTTTTCCCAACCTAAGAATAGATATGTAGTGAGGATAAGGCTGGAGCTGAGGCATCTAAATGGCCATATCTTCATCAGAAATGTTTTGTTGCTTAGGCACAATGGTTGTGGGTGTTGTGTGCCTAAACTAGTTCTGGGACCAGGTGAATGGAAAGCAATGGAAGAAAGTTTGGTGGCCCTTTATAATTGATAGACAATGTCAGGCAACATTTGAATCATTCCAGTATATATATTTTCCCTTTATTCTTTGATAATTGTGTTCTTTTAATGAGTAGCAAAATATAAATTGTCCTGAGTTGAATGGGAACAGTTCTCACCATCACAGTTTCTTGGTGCTTTAAATACTTCTACAATACACTTCAAGGGATCTAGCCCTAAAACATGGAAAGCAGCAGACACCTTGACTTGAATATACATGTGTGCCCTGAATCTTGTACTGATGCAGATGGGGATCAGTTAAGCTCAGTGATCCCTAAGCAGGTAACTGCAGCACCAAAGTTAAGACTATTGCTCCCTGAAGTTGTTAACCTGAGGGATTAGATGAGTTCATATAGTTGCACAGTTCAGGATTGCCACATTTCTATGTTAATAATTTTGGTTAGGTGCTTAAAGAGGTGGAATGGATCTAGGCAGCACTGGCTAAAATTGTTTTACTTTAATGAGGTGCTATCAGGCTGCATTCAAATTAGGCAGTGTTTAGTAGTTTAGCTACTTTGAATGAATTTATATGCCTGGAGTCTGGGGTCAGGAATATTTTTATGCTCTCCATTATGCTAGTCCTAAAGGCACAAAGTCAGACATAGATGCCTTACATATGTAGTAAGATTTTTCAGCAGTGATGTTTGATACAAATGAAAAGTTCTATACCAAAGTTGTCAGCACAATGCATATTGGCTAGGACTAGCAAGAGTGGGGAGGCAGTACAAGTCCAATGCACTTCAGACACAGCTAGACTGTCTTGGTAGTACAGTTTGCCAATATTGCTGGGTTTATTAATTTTAAACTTGTCTACAAGGAAATGTCAATGGAGAGTAGTTTCAGTAGGTATTTGAAAACATTAAGTTAAAAAGTTTTTACTTGTAAATCATTCGCATTGACTCAGTTTATGGAATAACAGTAGTTGGACAGTTTTTAACTAAATGTTACACATGATCACGATGTTTGAACATATCAAACTTTGGAGCTTTATTTGTTCTAAACAAATTCATAAAGCTCAATAATTCAAGAAACAATATATGATGCTGCGTTGATTATATCCTTGCCTTTGATTTGGACCCTGGATTTACTGTTGTAATTATTTTCTAACTCATTGTCAGCCTGTGATTTTCCAGGCTTGGAAAATTGAATGGAGTTTTAGAGAAGTACAACTGTGCTACTCCTGCATCCTGAGGGAGCCTGTGCTCCTATGCTTGTGGTCTAATCAATGGAACTGCCCTTACAAGCTTGGAATCAGTTTGGCCCCTTGAAGCTCAATACTGTGACTCAAGCTGTGTGATGAACAAAGAACAGGAAGAGTGAAAAACAGGATGCCTGTGTACATGGTAAATGAGCACATTTAAGAAGAAGCAGTTTTATGGGAAATACACTGGAGATAAGGTGTTTCTGAAATGCCTTGTTAAAGATTCTGCTTTACTTTGTACTTAAGGCAACATGTTTGTCTGGAGGTTTGGAACAATTCTCGTTATGCTTGGAACTAACATTTCATTCAACTATGCAAACTGAGAGGAAATGAATAAACATTGACTAAGAATGAGAATGGGTATTTTGTGTTATATCAGGCACACAGGAGACACTGTATGTTGCTGAAATAATTACTGCTGGCATATATGCAGATCTGAGGCACAAATGGGAAAAATTGAGAAAGCCTTCAATAGAGGTTTCAGCTGTTTGCTAGCAGTGTGACTGCAGATGTCTCTCACCCTTAAAAGTGTTCTTTATATTCCTGATGCTAATGGATGATTTTTTTTTTTTTCCTATGGACAGAACTGTTTAAATTAATGAACTATCAGGCTGGTTTGTTTCTTCAAATAGCTGTGTTATTGTTATAAAATACCATGGCACTTTCCTTGAACCTTTGTATTCACCCTGTTGAACTATTATTGGATAGATATTTTTGTAGGCTTGTAAGATACTTGTTAAAATGTTTCTTAGTGTTCCTCAAAAATTAGTATTTACATATGGTACAGTTTATCTACAAAAACTTTTACATCTGTTGTAAGAATATAAATGATAATACTTTGCATGATCTTAGGTTTGAATAATTAGAAAAATAGCATGAGTATGCACAGGTATGTACAGCAAGAGAAGGGCTTTTCCAGAGGTACTAAAGCAATGCTTTTTTGGTATACTTGTTTTTTATGGATGTTATTTCTTTGCAGGGTAACTCTGCCAGCTTAAGGACTCGGCTCTGGACTGTTTCTGTACACATTTGACAATTATTTTATGGAGTCATATGTAGCTGTGGCTTCTAATACACAGCATTTGATTTTCAGAAATCAGGTTTGCTAACTGAAAAAAAAAATCCTTTGTTCTTGTGTTGACTAAGTCAGGGATTTAAGAGATTTCATAAGGATTAATTATCTTCAAGTGTCTCTGCTCTTCTGTGTGCTGTAGCTTTTGCCCAGTGTATTTGTTAGTGACTTGCATAACACTGTAGCTTGAATAGATGCCTGAAGATAAAGTTTATGGTCTAATAAGAACACCCAAGGTCACCTGCAGATGTATAACAAAAGGCACATTTTTCTTGAAATTATGCTTGAACTAATATGCAGATGTTGCAACATATGTGTACAGTGCTACCAGAAAGGGAAAAGCAGTAGTCCTCAAGGAGGTGCTGTGATGCAACCTCATGCAGAAGGATCTTTTATAAAACATCTGGCTTTTGAGTCTGTCAACAGACTTACAGGTATTGTTAATGGCTTTGAATTTTCAAAACACTTCTGATGCCTGTGGAAATAGACAATAGATACCAGTAAAGAATACCCAAATCATATTTTGATCTTTCCTTTTCTTGCTAAGTGCTGGTGGGGAGGGAACATTCTTTCTGTGAATATGGCATGGACTGCTTTTCTGTTATCTTTCGAGCATGAATTGGGTGAAAATTGAGCTTTTGTAATGCTTAATTAATTACTTCAGGAAACCTGGATATTATTTTCATTCTATACCTTAATAAGTGTATATATATATATACAGATTTGAAATGTATGTTTGAGATGATGTGAATGTGAAATCTAAATCTGTGAAATGTAACAGGTAAATTGCCTTTAAGAATGAAGTCTACTCTCCTTTCTCAGTAAGGGAATCAGAACATCAGATGTTCAGTTATTTATTTTATTAGAAAACTAACAGTGTCATTTTCTTCCACAGTCCACTCAGGTAGCATTTTCATTGACTTATGAGATATAACTTTAATAATTTCTATCTGCTGCAAGAAAACTTCCATAAGCGATATACAACTACAATAAGCTGTAACTATTTGCACAGGTCAGTGACTGTAGATGAAAGATGATCTGTGTAGTATATCCCCAAATTTAGGAAGCGTGCACATGCTGTGCAGCCACAGCTATGAAATGTAAATATCATTTCAATTCCCAGAAAACAGGTAGGCCCTTTTGAAGTTTGCCACATATTTATTTTTATTCCATGTGTAACAATGTGCTGTGTTTCACAGAGATTACTAACATCTTCACACCATTTGATGAAGCATAACTAAGTCTTTCACCATCTATAATAAGTGCTTTTATCATGTAGAGCCAGAGATGTGCACAGAGACTGACAGACCTACTCTAGTGACTGTAAACCAATGTTTAGCTGCAGGGAAGTAGGGAACAAAGAGCCTTTTAGTGTCTTTATTGATCTACTGAAGTATGTGTGAGGAGAGAATTACACAAAGCTGTGTATGGTCCACTGTCTTCATGGGGCAGGAGGAAAGGCTGTGTCTGTAGGAGGAGGTATGGCACAGCACGTGTATGTGGATGTCTGTTCTTCATTAATTTAACTCATCTGTTTTACCTTTTCTAACTCTCATCTGCTATGTATAAATGGGAATTGAAGTGAAGGTAGCATTTATTTGTCCCTATTCCATCCACGTTTTCCTTTCTTTGCAATGATATGGGTATTCCAGGTTGTAATGATCAGCTTACATGTATTCTACTTCTCACTTCATATAAGAAGACCTGTCCCGAGGAGGCTAAACTTGGGTTGAGGTAAAACAACAGGAGTCAGAGTGGTCATGAAGAAAAAGAGGACAGTGGGTGACCTGTATGATGTTTCAGTTTGCTGTGTGAGGACATGGTCACAAATTATTCCTTGTTCCATAGCTAAGTTAGATACTTATCCTCCTCTTTGTTAGTTTGCAGAAGTGACTTTTAAACAGCCTAAGTCTCTGTCACACATTCTATATCAAAGCATGGAAATGCAGGAAGGACTATGCAGGCGTAAAAAACCAAATTAGTGCTGGCAGTCAAGAGTGCAGGAAAATCTTGTTAATTAGAAACGGGTTTCGTTAAAGGAAACATTGATTGAGTCTGGATTTGTTCTGGTTGTGTTTTTGTTTTTTGTTTTTTTCCCATTTGACATACAACACTAACTGCAGAAATAAAAAGTAATAAATTAAAATAAAAAAATTAAATGCTACTAAATATTTCTCCTTGCAATTTGATCAATAGACTTTTATTGTCTATTGCCAGATATTGCATAGCTAAATAACACTTATTTTTCAATTGTATTTAGTATTTCATGGAGGGCAAAGTAAAGAATGCAGCTTGTGTCTCTACTCATACAGATACTGTATATTTCCTTTTTTTTTTCCAAGATGAAAAAACAATTGTGAAACTTTGATTTTTCAAAATACTTTTCATGTTATCTTCTAAAGAAAAGCAGGTATTTTAAGTGGATACAGCTACAGACTTTTCTAGTACAAAGAAGGGGGAAGAATAGATACAGTACTTGGCAGTTTTTTCTGACTACTCTTAATACATTGTTTTTTCTTCATGCTGTGACAGTTTAAATTTATGTATGGCTGTAGTGTCAGTGCAATGTCTGTCCATCATAAATGCCATATAAAGGTCACAATAGAAAAATGTCACAACTTTAGGAGGGGAGGGTTATAAACATTTGTCTGAGCTTAAGTACTGCTGGAAAAAAGGTCTAGATTTGCTGCACACAGTCAAAAATACTGTCAACTGCAGTTTAACTATGTATTTTGATAGGTAATTTCATTTATCCACACACCTTGTGGGGTAAATAAGCTACATTAATGGGATGCATAAAATAATTGCAACTGCTAATTTTGCAATGCACTGAAGTGAGTGAATGGACTTCAGTGTTAGCTAACCTTCACTGTTCTTCTTGTTTTATGAATATAATTAACATTGCAATGCACATTTAACCTATTTATCATATTTATCCTCATGATCAGTGCTGGTCAAGGTATAGAGCTTCAGGTTCTCACATTTGTATAAATATTATGATGCTTTCTGTAGCTATCAGATATATTTCTCTGCATCTCCAATACTTGAAAAAGGCTTGAATAAGTGCTAAGACATATTTATCCTACATACTCAACATTTATCTGTTAGTTGTAAGATTCTAAGGTTTGTAAGATCTCCT
The DNA here is from genome assembly GCF_000695815.1 of Acanthisitta chloris. Taxonomy (NCBI): domain Eukaryota; kingdom Metazoa; phylum Chordata; class Aves; order Passeriformes; family Acanthisittidae; genus Acanthisitta; species Acanthisitta chloris. Next base: position 11,100 of record NW_008657252.1, on the reverse strand, counting down.
CATGATCAGTGCTGGTCAAGGTATAGAGCTTCAGGTTCTCACATTTGTATAAATATTATGATGCTTTCTGTAGCTATCAGATATATTTCTCTGCATCTCCAATACTTGAAAAAGGCTTGAATAAGTGCTAAGACATATTTATCCTACATACTCAACATTTATCTGTTAGTTGTAAGATTCTAAGGTTTGTAAGATCTAAGGTTTAGGTTGGAGGAAGAGATTAGATTTTTAAGTCAGGCATTGGAATGTGCTGCCCAGGGAGGTGGTATATTCACCATCCCTGGAGGTTTTCAGGACGAGGCTGGATGTGGCACTTAGTGCCATGGTCTAGTAACGATGGTAGGGTTGGACTCAGTGATCTTTGAGGTCTCTTCCAACCTGGTTGATTCTATGATTCTGCATCAGTTCTTGGCAGAAACTAGAATAGGTAGAAGAATAGACACAATTGCTTTAATTCAGAAAAAGATGGTAGGCATTAACTGTTGGTTTTTAACTGTAATACGTCTCTGTGGGTGTTCTATTCAGGCAGTGATTCCTCACACCATTGAGTCCTATGTTGTGTTACATCTTGCTGTTGGGTATGGCAAGAAAGGAACTTATCCACAGCTGACATGGGGTCTCTTCAGGTCTGAATTGAAGGTGTTTGTGGTGGTGCTATTTTGCAGCATGTATGGAGTATAGTCATCACAAGGTGTTAATTCCTGCAGTTTTCCAGTTGAGGGCCACGTAAGTTTTTGTGTCATTATGACCTAAACATGGGTGTGGGGTTGGGAAGTGCAGCTTCCATTGGAATCAGCAAAACAAAATCTGTTTTTGCTGCATCTTACTTTACTGTATCTTATCACCTCATCATCCTGTCAGCTGCTGCACTATTGGTTTTAGTAGTATGAATTTGGAAACTGTTGAAGGAAATGATCTTAAAGCCTGGTGCATCTAGAACATTGTAAGGCAAGCACGGGAAGGAGAGGGATGCTCCTGAAATCACACACACTGACACGTCTCTTTCTCCTTTAGTATTTTAGAACCAAAACCTCCCTTTTCTTCAGGGTTTTAGCTCCAATGGCACATATGGTTGAATTATGTTTTCAAGGCTGAAGAAATAATGTATGTTTAAATTCAGGTTGGTTCTTTATGCTGCTTGAAAAATCCGATTTATTACTATATGTGTTGTTCCTGAGTGGTGTGATGTGCCCTCTTTTATTGTAATTTTCAGTTACGTACAGTCTGAATTACATAAAAGCACAAAATCCACCATTTCTGTCTTATTGGTATGGTCACAAAATCCCCTAAAAGATCCCCAAACAATTGAAAATACTTGTTGTTAGCAAATGTGAAGAAACTGGGACAGTTTGTCTGAATCTATATATAGCTATATACAAAGACAGAGCATTTGAAATTGCTGCAGTATGTAAGAAAAGGTCATTAGCATCACCTGTCAAAAACAAACTGCAAAGGTTTCTTAAAACTGTAAAATACAAAACTTTTAGTTATGAGAAAGTCAACATAGAAAATGGCATAAAGAAATTTCTCAGAAAGCTGAAGACTTATACCAGAGTTGCTATTTGTACATCCACAGAGTTTATATTTAACCTGCAGTGTCTGAACAAGAAGTATATTCAACTCCAAATGTTTGTCTTTATTCATGCAGCAAAAGTAGATTTCTTGTGCAGCCACTGCATTATTTGAAACAAAATACTGTTTTTTTCAGTATTGATACTGAACTGAATATTTTCTCAGGTCACCAAGGTTTCTCTAGAGAAAAGAATAGCACCAACCCCCCTATTCTCTGTCCATAATCCCTGAAGTCATTAGTGTGTGTAACATACAGTTCTGAAGCAACAGCTTCTGTGTAGCAACAAAAGTTCTGAAGCCCATATCAGACTGTAAAATGACTGAATTAGAAAAAAATTGCTCTAGGTGAGGTAAATTATATTTTCTGACCATTTTCTGGCATTCTGATGGGCAATTTCCATGCAAGTATATTAAAGATCCCAAATCTTAGTGAAACAAATGCAATATTTCAGAATATATGTATATTTAATGGCATCTGAATATTGAGTCTGCTTCTTCTGATTCTGAGAGTTGGTGAGTAAATCTCAATGTGTTCTTTCTTGTACAGCCAACAAGGGAATATATTCCTGGTTCAGATCTGTCCTGAGTGTGAGTACAGGTTTGGGTGGCTAAAGACAGAAGTGCACTAGGGTTAGGCACACTCTTCCCTTTGGCCTTTGGGGGAAGCTATGAAAAAAGTAGTTAAGGTTGAAGTATTAATGCAGGATGTGGAGGCAGAGGGATAGAGGGTGAGATAGTCTGTGTCTGGTCCCTGAAGCAGCAGATGAGTAACATGAATAGGCTAAGACCTCCTGGAAGAATGTGCTGACAAATGGATTGTCAGAGTGGATGCCAACAGTTTGTTGCAGGTAGTCCAGAAGTGGACTGCAACTTACCACTTCCACTTACCTGAATGGAAGAAGCTGGGTGGACATTTAAGTCAGTGACTTTTGCAGTTGGAAAGATCACTCCCTGCTGCTACCAGTTCCTGTGCAATTTGTAGCATGTTTGTGATGCATCTAATTTGTGCCAACCAATGCAATTGTTGAGTGAATGACATTGTTACATTCTTCAAAAGGTTAAGAACTTCCTTTTTTTTTTTTTTGTAATGACAAACTGAATCTCTCTCCCTTACTTACATGAGGTGAAATATATTAGCTTTGCACTAGTAGTTCAGAAGCAAGATACTGTACAGAAGTATTGTATTTTTCTACAAGTTAAATTTCTGTGTGCAAGAATGTTTGGGGTGAAAGTGTCTCTTCATGTTTTACCTGGATTTGTTTTAAAGCTATAAATATTTTACATCATCTTCTCCTTTCAGAAAAGTGTCTCACAAGAAATTTCTCTGTTGGATAAGTTCATACAGTATTAAAAGGAAAAACCCCCATAAGTTCATACAGTATTAAAAGGAAAACCCCCCTTTTTTTTTCATACATCTTTCTATATGTTTATTGACATCTTTAATTTCCAGAGTGTTCAGAGTATTTTTGGGAAAATCTGGTATAATCCCTCATTTGGTATGCCTGACCATTATGCAGTTACAGTAGAAAAAATTCTCATCTCCAGGAGTTTTTCTCATGGTTTGATCTTGCTGAAATTCTTAAAGGTACTTATGTGATTTAAAATAGTATTGTCAGTAACTTCTTGATTTAGGGAAATTAAAATAAATTTTTTAGGAATCATTATTTTGTTGTTAAAGAATGAGCCAAGAATTATAGCTGATAGTTCTTTTGCAAACATAATCCATTGTAGCTTTTTTCTATCTATTTATGCACAGAGCTGCTGATGACTGAATGGAAATAGGATTTACTGGGATTTAATAATATTCTCAGTAGAAAAGCTTAACTTAATATGCAAGTTCTAGTGAGAATTTTCTTTCCCAAAGGTATTTTATAAGCATTTAGATAGTTTCAGTTGTACAAAATAGAGATTCAGCTGTCAAGTAGAGAAAGCAAGTCCCATCAAAGTATTACTGTATTGAAATTTAGACCTTTATAGAAGCTGCATACTAAACTCATGAAGATAAAAGGTGGGCTTATTTCTTTCAAGGCTTTGAATTGTCTGTTCTCCTTCTTGTTACTGATTGCATGGAATACAGTCTTTGAATTTATGCTTGGTATAGTCCCAGTAAAATAGAATGAAATTATCTACAACTGGTCAGTGATAAAGTGATGGAGGAACCATCAGCTACTGAGCTCTCATCCTCATATGATGAGCCTCCTCCATATGATATGTATTTATCAGCAGTAACAATCCTGAGAATGTCTTCCACTTTCCATGAGTGACAGATTTGATACAGCTGCTGCAGCCTGGTGTAACCACACAGATAAAAACTTAGCTGGGAAGCTGACTAGTTATATAGGGTTTTGCTTCCACAGGGTAGCTGTGGCCCAAAAATGCCTCAATGTTTGCGAACAACACAGCTGATATGGTCTAGCAACCACAGCTTTGGTAATGAATTATTAACCTGAGAAAACCAATTTAGTACTCTGAAAATGATAGCTGAATGCTAGGATAACATCTCAGACAGTATTGTTGTATGAGGTACTGATGAATGGGTTCTGCAAAATTGAAATAATGGAAGAATTTTTAGAATATTAATGCAGTAAAACCATCTGTCGGATGAGTCAGTAAAACAGCAACAATTGGTTACTTAGTACAGGTCTGGAGATTCTTAACGAGAGTTTACTGAGCCAGAAAATTCTCTAATAAAGTGACTTTTCATATAGATGTTTTCTGTAAATTCATGGTTATCTGCTAAATTACATTCCATGTGATTTTTGTAAAATAGTTTGAAAGGTATTTATTTTAGCTTTTTCTGCTGAAGTTAGATGGATGGGCCTGGATTATTTAATCAAGAATATACTTCCTGAAATATTAATAAGAAAAATAGCTATTTTTGATACCTCAGAAATAATCAGAAATGTGAGGCTGGTGTCTTCATATATCCTCTTAGAAATATTTCTGTCCATGGTGTTTTAATATAGTGACTTGGAAGCTAAGTAGACAAAGGAAATAGTCTCATAGGATTGTTATTGCATCTTCAAGGATGAAAACAAAAAAATTACAATGAAAACAATTGGATTTCTCCTTCTGATAACAAAATTAAATGGAAATATAAAGACCTCTAACTCATGTTTGTATGTTTGTAAAATAAAAGGTAGTGGTTAGGAAAGATAGCTGTTATTTACAAGCATCATCTAGGCTTATATACAGTGACTAAACAGCCAGTCATAAATATGTAGAAGTAAAGGTCAGGTTATGTGGTGGCTAATATCTGTGAAGATTATCTGGCTTGTATTTTTCAGAACTCTTTGGGTTTCTCTAAGCCATACTCATCCCCTTGGTGTATGCCTGGGATTTGTTTGTTTCAGTTGAATAGGCATCTGGGCAGGGCAGAGCCACTCAGGAGAATCACCAGCATGAGGGAATGGTGGAGTTCAAACAATCTCTAATGCTTCTCTCCTTACCCAAAGAGGTTTAGTCATCAAATCCATCAGTAGCTCAGCATTGTCTCCTATGTTGCTATTGTAACATACCTTTTTTTTTTCCTTTTAAATCAAGGCAATTTTAAAACTTCATCTTAAATTTCTCCCAAAAAAGGGAAAGTCAGTTTGCTGCATCCTGCTGTTTGTGGTTCTTGCTTTAATATTTATATTCCATGTGCCATGTTAACTTTAGTATAATCAAGATAGATGTCTGAGTTTGTATTTTGTTAAAATTCAATATTGTGATCCAGTTTTGTAATCATGTCCCAGAGTTATAGTGGATACTATATTTTTTTCTGTTTAACTTAATTTCTTATCAATGAGTACTGTGTTTTTTTCACCTCATGAGACACTTATGGCTGGTTTTCTCAGTCTGTGTGGCAATATCTGTCTAGTTGACTATATTCCCCTCTACCTTTTTTTTATTTCTACTTAACTTTAGATTGTTCCATTTATCAACTACACGGCATACCCCAGAAACAGTTGTATCAGCTTAAATGGGCTGCAAGTTGCAGCAGAGAGGTGGAAACAGGAAGAAAAATATGGGAAGCTCCTTAACTGGATTTACTACTACTGAAAATGAAAGTAAAACTTTGCTCTTTGTCAAAACTTGTAATTACAGCCTTGATCCCTGCCAAGTCTGTAGTAGTCATTGAAATAACTCTGAAATCATTCTACAATTTTCCCAAGTAAATTACTTATCCAATAAACTCCCAAACTCTGATTTTTATGTTGAGGACAAATTGTTAAGAATTAAGAGCTAGTATCTTATATATATATTTCCAAAAGACAGCCCAAAGTAACCGTTGTTTAATATTATCTGCTTTTGTAACATGCAAAGTCACAAAGGGTTAATCATAACTTTCATAAATACATGTGATTTTTTTAGATCAGTATTTCAGTAAGTGCAGGAAAGTCCAAATCTGTGGGACAATGTTTAAATGTTGACCTTTTTATGTTTCTTGAAGCATTGCTGTGTTTATGCAGCTTTTATAAATCTGAATGGCAGAATGCACCCAAAAGTGCTGCTAAATGCTTTAGATCTAAACGTGTCAGAGATTCATACACTCAGAGTTTAAGGCTATACTGAATAATGCATTACCTAATCTGACCTTTCCTATTTCACAGACCATTGCACTTCTCCAAAATTGACTCTAGTATGGGCTCTTTGTTGAGTCTGATCGTTTGGGATTGACTGAAGCAAAACTGAGGTGTAGCTTATGATGGTTCACACATACTCAACATTGCTGGGTACAGAAATCTCCTCAGACAGTTCTTCTGGAGTTCTTATATTGATATCATGATGTTTTCTCTTCAGAAACTGATCCTTAATGTCCCTTTTAAAATTGATGGACAGTGTTGTCTACGTGAGAATGGAAATGGAAAACAGCATTTATTGAATTGATATCTCTAATTACTTGAAATGCTAAATGCTGTTGCCTGTAACATAGTGAAACTCCTTGCAAAAGGGCTCACAAATTTAACAGGAGTGAGCCAGTAGTGTCAGTGAACAATAATTCAGCTGATAATATTGATCAGTGGATTCAGAGAGACAAGATCATATCCAAGAGTGTGACAGTGGGGACAATTTCTGTGTCAATGTGTGTAACTGTATGCTAATTGAAATGGGTTATTTGGCAGGCCAGAGGAATCCCTATTTAGTAGCAGATGAGTGAGGTATTCCAAAAGAATACAAATTAGGAAAAAAGTTGTAAAAAACCCTGATTAGCTTTTCTAGGTCTGCTGTAGCTATCTGCTCATTTATCAAAATTTCTGTAATAAAATTTCTGTAATAAATCTCCCCCATCTTTCTGCCCTAATTCCTGGGATGCCATGTGGCAAACATGGGAAAAAAATGCCAGTTCATGAGTCTGTGCTACCAAATGGACTAGCTGGAGAGTGGCATAAAACTTTGGCAAATGACTCTGTTGGACAAGCTATTCAGACTAAGATTGCTTTCTTACAATGGTTGTTATGCTGTACCATTTGCTTGACTTTATTACAAACGTTCCCTTGGTTATTCAGGTGACCATTATGAGGAGCATTATGATTTCTCAGGATCATCTGCTGAGAGCTTTAGAGCTCCCACAGGATGAATATATTGCTGTTTGCACTGCATGGTGGTAGGCACCTGAGCACTGTGGTCAGTGGCTGTCTCTGGCAGGCTGCGACCTCTGCAAGACATGACAAATTTTGTTTCAGGTAGAAGAAATATCTCCATTTTGGGGAGTTTGACTAATAAGGAGAGAGTTTTCTTGTGTTGCATATTGGATTGTTTTCTGGATGTTATTGCTTCAGTCAGTGTGTAAGCTATTGCCCAGAGATGCTAAGTTCTCTCAGGTATGGTTGTAAATATGTAGAACTCAGGTACAGCCATGTATCTGTACATCTGCATCGATGTCTAAGTACAATTTAGAAAGGAGAACACAATATTGAAATTTATGTAGCTCTTTCATCCATATATATTTGATGCACTGCACGTACTGATTTCTAATTTATAACTAATAGAACTATGATCCTACACTGTGGCATAAAATATTTCCATTTCCCAGTGCTTTCCTACTCTGTGTTAATATGGCAAATAAGCAGTTTTCCATGCTCATAATTATAAGATTTCCTGATTTTTTACGACTGTCAGATGACATAAACATCAATTTTTATATGGTACATAAATATCCAATTCCATAAATATCTGGGCATGTCATACATATTGCTATTCAGTAAATAATAATAAAATCAACTGAGCTGATATTTGCTTAGTATATTCTATTGAATAACTACAGCTGAGTGCTATTAAGTGAGACCATGTATTGTGAAGCACTCAACTGGGATAATTTTATTTTTTTAATGGGTTATATTTTACAGTGTTATTGTCTTCCAGATTAGGAGCTCTGCTGTATATGGTCTCAATTTTCTGTTCTGTATCATGATACTGCATTGCTATTAGAATAACAGCATATTAACATTTGCCATAGGAGTGCAGTTTAGTCTTTCAGAGTGTAATTCATTCCTGGGCATAGGGCCAGGATGAGGCCTGTGAATCTCCCAAGTCCTACTTCAGCTCTCAAATTAGTGTCAGAGCATATAAAAAGTGTCATGTTTTCCTCCCTCGTCTGGCCTGGTGAACAGAACTGCTTTTGTATATACTTTGAGATTTGTGCTCTGAAGTGACGAGAGCTAGTCCAGAGATGAAAGAGCAGAAAATATGTTCAGGTAGGTACCTAGTGTTGTTTCTGAATGCAGCTGAGCTGAGCTGTAGGTCACTGCAGAGCTCTGCTAAGGGCTGTTACACTGCCCTGCTGTGGGAGCAGCTTGGCTTGGATAAAATGCTCTGCACTGTGGCTTACTGTCCTCATGACCAGAGGAAGCTAGTGAAGTCTAGCAGTATTGGAGTTACTCTTAGTCAGTCTGTAGGAAAGAAAGACTTTTGCAGCTATGCAAAATAAGAGCAGCATCAAAGTAGTCCTGTACAGCACTCTTTGGATTTCTTCTCCATGAAGAAAACAAATGTCCTTCTCGATGAAGAAATGTCCTTATGAAGTGACATTTTTTCCTCAGAAATTATTGGAGGCAGTTGTCCATGACAGGCACACCATGACTGTGAATTAACCAGCCACCTCTGCAGTATGTGCTACTGAGTCTGAATCTTTTGAGGTAACACCTTGCCAATGGACACAGGCTTCCTTACTAGGCTGAAAACAAAATGGAAAAGCCATAAAAAATCAGTGTAAGAGTGTGGGGAAATGAATTTTTGGGCATAATATTTGATTCTGCAGAAGAGTTAATGAGTGATACACTGACTTGAGAATGGAAAATCTAACATCAACTGCTGGTGAGCCAAAGAACTCTGTTAGGCTTAAGCAGAGCAGTTTTCTGTCCAAGCTGCTCAGCCTCAACAATGAGATTTGTAAAAATGTCCTTTCTTTCCTGACAGACTGGGAAACAGTGTTAATTAGTGTCTGTAAATTGCCTTGCAGTCCTGAGGAGGTGGCTGCTACAGAAATGTCAGGTGATGTGTGCTCTTTCTCCAGGAATGAGCTGCTGCTAGAGCTGTAGTAATGCGTTAAAGCAGTTCTGTTTACCTCCGAAAGGCACTTGTCTCTCAAAGTGCTGCTCTGACAGTGATGGTCCTGAATAACCATTAATCTGTGGATCTTCAAGGTGACAGTAAGTCCAATTTACCCAGATGAGGAAAGCCTAAATAAATGGCCTGTCCACACAGTGTGACACAGACTTGGAGATGAACTCAGAAGGCATAAGCACACTTCGATAGCATGTGCACTCAATTAATGAGGCTTGATTTCCTGGAGATGGAAGTGTTGCTGACCATCTTGAGGGTGTGATCCAGAAGGGAGAAATCCATGTCTAAACCTGCTGTGGACACAGATGATTTTCATTTAATTTCTGACCATGGTGGATATGAAACAAAAGATTTCCTTTAAAAGAAACAAATAAAAGGGAAAAAAAGGTATCTTGAATCTATGTTAAACTATTTCTGTAGAGCAACTCATGATATACAATCAGTATTGCTTATAGGCAGTTTTACAGGCACACTAGAACTAAATTCTACATAACTGGAAAAATAAATTTTCACCTTCCCCAGATGAAGCTTGCTGTGCTATAAATATTAGGTGCAGTTTGGGTTCTGTCTGAACAGCCCTTCATTAAACACACTGCAAGATGAGAGGGGTTGGGGCAGCTTTAAGTCAAGATCAAGAAGATTAGAACCAACAAAAGGAGAGAAAATGCAAAAAAAAAAAAAAAAGCTGGAGTGGTTTGTGCATGTGGCTGATACTGTGTGAGGCGAAAATGAGTATTTCTGACCCAGTGGATTTTTACTGTGTTTATGCTCACCATAAGAACTGCATAAATAAGGAACTTGAGCTTCTGTATAAAAAGCACAATAAAATAGCTTGTGTTTTGAGATATCAAATCTGACCTGTTAGCTGTCATTTTCATGTGTCTTCATATATTTTCTGTGCTGTTATGGTATATCAGCTGCACAGTTTTCAGGGAAAATGGTCTGCTCTGAGTACAGAGGACTCAAAGGGGTGGGGGCAGAATGCAGCTGGTGTAAATATTATAGGCAATTATAGTAAGCTGTGTTTAAAACTCTGCCATTTTGGAAACAAAGTGCTGAGGAAGCTTTGTTTCACTTGGACTGCTGAAATGTTTCTGCAATGTAATTATTTTAATTGAATGCTCTGAAGCAGTAGATACAGGAAAACTCCACAGACTCTGCTGATCCTCAGTTGACAAGCTGCATATGAGTGTAGCAGAAATTTCTGATTCTAAAGAAAATGTGCTTTTCCTTCCCTGTGTGGATTCCAAAGACAAAGACAAATATCTCTGGTCTTTAAGAGGCTGAACACTTTCATGAGAAGCTGGTGCAACTCCTCTTGATATAAAATCAATAAACATGATTTGTATCTTGAGAGTGAGGATTTCCTCCCGTGGTGCTTTCAGAGAATACAGAGTTTTGATCTCTGTGGTCTAACTCTATGTTTATAAATAATCCCTCCTGACTTGAATGAGAGCTGCAGAAAGGATGTGTCCCTTGTGTTCATTACCCTTGTGGCCACACAATGTGCTATATGTGTGAGAGACTTCTGAGGAAAAAGAATGAGATGTGGGAGTGTAGAAGTTATATTGAAATGTTTACGAAATGCACTGATTGACAGCAACTGAAAGTCTAGAAGAGTTCACAAATGGTATGAGTGGTAATTATTCATAGTATGAGAATAATCAGTTGGTTGATCTCTGCAGTTTGGGGAAAACTCCTGCACATCTCAGTTTTGTAAATCTATGGTCATAGCTTTTGCATCCATGTAGTATGTCTGTTTTCTAGAGCCCAGCATAAGCCATACTATATAAAAAAGTAATTTTTGTATGGTTTCCACAATTTGGTGCTGGATAACTGTCTTTTCTCAGTTTCCCATTAAGTGAGTGTAAAAACCCCAGTAATAATGATCTTTGCATAATCTAAATGGTCTATTTTCTGTGGGAGTAATAACCTTATTAATGCATAATCCTAGAATTAGTTTATAGTTAATTTAGTTGC
>NW_008657251.1:0-4064 GCF_000695815.1 Acanthisitta chloris | reverse complement strand
TTTTTTTTTTTTTAAATAGATCCCATACATTTTGTCCCTCCAAGAGTTAGAAGGAGCTCAGGAAGCAAGAAGCTCACTCCAGTCTGTCTGTAGAGACCTGAGCTCCAGGAGACATAAGCAAAACCAAGACAGAGATACACACCCTCCTCCTTCCAACATTTGATATGGAGGGGGGATTCACATGGCTGTCCTTTCCCTTTGCTCTTTCCTCCACCCCAAATGGGACTGAGCATTCAGTGACATCTCAGGACCACACTGAGTATGCAGCAGCCAGGGAATGCTCAGGATGGGCCCAAAACCCAATTTGTCATCCAGAGACAAAAAAAAGGCAGATGGATACATGCACAGACACAGCCACTTTAACAGTTTATCTCTCCTAAGTGACTGCAGTATTTGCAGTGTAAAAACAGAATTGTGAAATGCACAATGGGTACTCCTCCCGGTTGTCAGAGGGGCCAGGCCACAAGCCCTGTGGGTCAGAGGCTCTTTTGTCAGGCAGGGTGGGGAAGGAGACTGGGTTTCTGCAGGATAGCATGGCCCCTGTATTGGAAGGAAGGAAGCAGCACAGCAACATCGTGACACCTTATAAAATCATTTGCATTCATTTGCATGAACATGAACTCTCTACAGACTCCCAGACCTTGCTCACTGTTAAGAAGCTACCACCAGCTGTAACCATCTTGCAGCAAAAAGGTATCCTTGCGATGAAATACTAACTGCAGAGCACATTCTACTAGGGGTCCTCAGGGAGGAGAGAAAAGCTGTGGGGAGGACTGCACACATGGTTCATTTGCATCAATTGTCCTTATTATTCCTCCAGGTTCTCCTTTTTTTTTCTTCAGTATCAATTATGGCTCATGCTGTGACAACCGTGGGGAGTAAGAGGGAGTGATGGGAAGGTGCATTGAGTGACTGGCAGACATTTCAGCAGGTTTAACTTACCTCACTACATCTCATTTGTTTTTCCTAATTCCATATTTTTTCTTAATTTTCTTTTTCTTCCCCTAAAAACCTAAGTAGGATATGCTCAGGAATATATTTCATCTAGGGATAAAAACCTGATGGAAACAAATTCCTGCTTTCTTTGCATACATAACCCACGGACAATGCAGAGATAGCCGTGGATATCCAGAGCTTTCGCCCGTGTTTGGGAAGGTCCCAAACAGGAGGTGTACTCCTGACTGCTTATTCAGCACAGGGTTTGTAGTTTCATGCAAGGGGAAACAATGCCTCCAAATTGTTTGGGGCTTCAAACAGGTTAACAAAGGTCTCATGTCAGCTGCTCTGGAGATTGCTTTCAAATCTAGAACTGATTTAATGCAAAAAAACCCCAAACCCCAGGGTTTCATTTATCACCCTCCTCTCCAGGAGAGATAGTTTTCACCTGAAAAGATCATGAGCCAGCAAAAGTGTGAAATCTAGTAGCAGCACCCAAAGTCTGTCAGGTTTTTACTCAAATTGCTACAGGAGAGGTTCTTCTCCCTGTTTTGTTTTTTTCCAATTAGAAACTTGGTTTCAAAGCAAGGTCTGCCCATATTGCCCAAGTATGCACATACAGCCTTTGGCCATGATTTGGACATTCACCAGTGGAAAGACTTGCAAAGCTTTCCCTCTAGACCAAACTCAATTCCCTCCCATGCTGCCTTGCCATCAGACTGGCCATGCTGCACTGACCCCACCAGGGAGACCCAGGCTGGAGACCCTCACAGGGTCATACATGCAGCATGCCTCAGCAGACCTGCATTTTGTCCCTTTTCTGGCTCATGTCAGATGTCTTTTTTCTTCTATCTCAGGTCTGTGAAGATAAAAACCAAGAGGAATCTACGCTCTGCTACCTCGCAGTGCTATGGTGAGAAGCTACAGACAATTTATAGGCTGATTCCTAATGAGCTTGAATACATTTGCATCTTTTTAGCATTGAAAACCTATTTATTTTTTTTCTGACAGTAGGTTTCAGAGTTAAAGTATGCTTTACGTGCTCTGTAGATTCAGGAGGCCTCATCTATATGAGCTGTCCTGTGCTCTGCAGTAGATATTTGCCACCTCACTGCCCACTGGCTCAGAGCATGCAGTTCACATTTGGGTGCGCTATCTGTTACAGTTTTAATAAAGGCCTTTGTCAATGAAGGTTTTCACTTGCACAAACCCAACCAGGAGTTCGGGGACTCAGTCTCCTCATTTGTCAATTATCTGATTTAGTTTGCAACATTTAAGTCTTGATTTGAATAGCATGGAAAAGAACACATGTTTTAGGAGAATACGTCAACCTTATTCAAAATCTGCATGCTTTTTGAATGAAAAGTCATCACAATTGTTGTTGAAACTCTGAGTGTTGGGAAAAATGGCATTTTTTTTGGTGCAGAATGTCAAAAGTTCCAATAGTTTCAAAAGTGTTGTGAAAGGCTGGTTGGGGTTTTTTTTTTTAAGAAGAAAGCCATTCTGAGATTAAAGAGTAACAATTGCTACAAGCTTCATGATAATTCCTATGTAAGGCTTTCTGTTTAGAAAGAAATGTCCACTTCAGCTCATGAGAGACAGCTCATGTGTAGTCCAGCATGCACCAATGCCTGGAAAACCTGCCTATTGGCAGGCTTGGTCCCTGAGGCTTTAGGAGCTCCTCTGGAAGCCTCTCCCATGGGATCCCTGTCATCTCACAGCTGTTCTCTGCCTCTTTTGTTGAGACCAGCAGAAACTTAGTTTTCTTTGAAACCTCTTGGTTTCTGGTTGAAATTAGCCAATGGTCCAGAAGCTGCTGGAAGATGAGAGAGAGAGAGAGAGAGAGAGAGACACTTCTTGTGGAGTTTGCATTTCCCTAGGGAAAAGGGACAAAAAGCTTATACCAGAAGCAGATTTTCAAAAGATAGATTCAAAGCAGATTTCAAAAGATAGGTTCAGCTACAACCAGGTTGTTGTAAGGAGTGAGAGTAAGGAAGTCTTGCTATCTAATCCTGTGACCTGTGTAACCCCTCTCACTCTACAATATTTGTTCCAACATAAGAAAAATAATCCCTAAAAAAATGGAAAACTGGAGTCAGGAAGGATCAGCATCACATTTATCACTTTATGTGCTTTATGATGAATCTGACTTTCCAAATGCCTGTATCGGGAAATCTAAAGCAGGGATTCAAATGAAGCACTGCACAAGCCATTAAAGGAAGGAGCTGCTTTCCCTTCCATATTGCCCAACCTCTGCCCAGTCAGAGGGTGGTTGGGCACTGGAGCAGTCCTCCCAGGGAGGTGATCACAGCACTAAGCCTGACAGAGTTCAAGAAGCATTTGGACAACACTCTCAGGCACATGGTGTGATTCTTGGGGATGTCCTGTGCAGGGCCAGGAGTTGGAATTTGATGATCCCAGTGGGCCCCTTCCAACTCAGGATATTCTGTATTGTACAGGCAAGGACGTGCCCAGAGAGGCTGGGCACTGTGCTGACAGGGATCCTGTGCCAAATCCTGCAGCAGCTGCCCCTGCTCAGGAAGGGCTCAGGAAGGATCTGAGGGGTGCTTTAATAGCATTAATGAGTGGTGTCTCACCATTAATTGTTATCCTATTGTTCATTGCACCCTTCCATATCTGCATCATACATGTGCATATATTGTTTCATTGGTTTATCCTTAGGGGTAGGCAGCAACGAGCACTACTCCTGTACCATCTGTGCATTGCTTATGTCAGGGAAGGAGAGGAGGTACTTCTGCAGTTCTGCATGCTCACATCATTTTTTACCCTTGCACTTTCTCAGCACTCCCAGCTGGGAAAAGCAGCACTACTATGCTTCTCACAGATGGTATTCAGAATTACAAAACGGGTCCGGTTGGAAGCGACCACAGTGGGTCAACTGCTCCAACCTCCCTGCTCAAGTAGGACCATCCTAGAACAGGATTGTGCCCAGACGGGTCTTGAATGACTCCAGCGAGGGAGAACCCACGACCTCCCTGGGCGATCAGCGTGTATTTAGAGAGTAAGTTCCTCTGTGTAAATTTCCCTCAGAGATGACCGGAACGCTCACGAGCACGGTCTGGACACCGGGGCGGTGACGGTGCACTCTGCCCCTCGGGACGCGCCTC
>NW_008657250.1:266-959 GCF_000695815.1 Acanthisitta chloris | reverse complement strand
TGAAGGGCTGGAGCAGGTCCAGAGAAGACCAATGAGGCTGGTGAAGGGACTTGAGCACAAGTGCTATGAGGAGAGGCTGGAGGAGCTGGGGTTGTTTAGCCTGGAGAAGAGGAGGCTCAGGGGAGACCTTATCACCATGTACAACGACCTGAAAGGAGGTTGTAGTCAGGTGGGGGTTGGTCTCTTCTCCCAGGCAACTAGCAGTAGGACAAGAGGGCATAGACTCAAGCTCTTCCAGGGGAGGCTTTGGTTGTATATAAGGAAGAGATGTTTTTACCGAGAGAGTAATCAGGCATTGGAATGGGCTGCCCGGGGAGGTGGTGGATTCACCATCCCTGGAGGTTTTCAAGATGAGACTGGATGTGGCATTTAGTGCCATGGTCTAATAATGACAGTAGGGTTGGACTTGATCTTTGAGGTCTTTTCCAACCCTGCTGATTCTATGATTCTATAAAGTTTCCTGGTGACATCCTTAACCCAGGCCCCAGAGGGGAGGGTCCTTCCTCTGTTCCCCTTAGTAGGGAATCACTTGCCACGAGAACCCTTCTTTTCTTCCCCGTGGAAGTGGTCTTGATACGAGGTGTAGGCCTTTCTGACCTTGGCAACATCTCTGATGGAGAGGGACCTTTGTCCTCATTCATTGATTGTCCTACCACATCCAGAGCCTCATTCCTTTTGTACAGAGGCACCTGG
>NW_008657250.1:0-208 GCF_000695815.1 Acanthisitta chloris | reverse complement strand
CTGATCTACTGCCTTCAGCCTGGCAGAGGAGGGGTACAGGTCCCTCTTGATCTGGGTTTCTTTCTGGAGTGGGAGCCGGTGACATAGCCAACAGAAGCCTACAAAACATTAGGAAAGATTACAGAAGCCTGGGAGAGATGGTCAAGGACTCTGGTGCCCATGTCGTCTTTACATCAATCTCTGAGGTCTGGGGTGAGGGCTATGAGAT
>NW_008657249.1:0-477 GCF_000695815.1 Acanthisitta chloris | reverse complement strand
TGGTTTATTTGGTATTCTCATTTAAAGTATGTGGTGCAACCCAGAGCTGTGCTGTGCTTGGCAGTTCATCAGCAGAGCTTAACAGACAGTGTTGTCCTAGATATCTAGCAGGTTAAAGGTGTCAGCAGCAACAAAGGGAGGCAAACGCTGTAGGGCACAAATTAGGTAGGAAGAAACTCATCTCCTGGGTCACTAAAAGCAATCACACTGTAACCATCATTGCTAAAAGGGATTTGGATTGCTGCTGCTTCCCACTTAGAGCTGTGAAGGAAAAGCTGTTCTGGACTCTCATTTTTCTGAGGGTTAGACTTCTAATTTCCATCTTCAGGATTTTATAGATAATTTAATGATTCTGCCATCATTTTCTTATAGCTCCAAAACTGCTGCTCTTCCTAAACTTGTTCTTTGTTTCTATTTGCTTGTTTTGGGGTTTGTTTTGGCTTTGTGTTCCTTAAGTAGCTAGTAAGAAATTGTGCT
>NW_008657248.1:28770-54781 GCF_000695815.1 Acanthisitta chloris | reverse complement strand
GCGGTGGCGGTGAGCAGCGCGGCTGGAGCGGGGATTGCTTGTGGGTGAGTGAGGCTGGCGGTGCGGGGTCCGCGGGATCCCGTCTCTGCCTGCCCGCGGGGATGCAGGGCGAGCAAATACGGCGTGAGGACTCAGCAGTGTCTGCGTGTCGCGGGCGCTGATACGAGGAGCTCATCGGAATGCTGTTTGTGCGATTCCGATGTTTTCCAGTGGCACGTTGTTGTTTGTCTGTAGAGTGACAGTTCCGTCCTTTGAATCTGTGGCAGAATTTTGCTGGTTTGGATAGTGTTGATCTTTTGCCTTTTAATAGCATTTCTGCGAGCTGTGCGTAACGAAATATGAAGGGCTAAATTATGGGCAATAAATGCGGTGTAACTTCACGCTTTGAAGAGAGACAGGGAACAATAGCATGGATTCTGAAAACAAAGTAGTTAATGGAGCAACACAAGATATTATTGTCCAAGGGCTGTGCTGGATCCAAAGGATTGCCTGCCAGGACAGCCCAAGCAGAGGAAATTCACTGAGGCTGCTCTTCAGCTCTTTCTCTTGGGAGAGTTCTCATGAGGAAGTTTAGCAAGCATAGGTTAATTATATATGATGTTATGGCTGACTGAAGGAATTGGATACCTAGTGCAAAAGCCTGTGCATGTGAGAGAAGCTGATTTAAGGTAAAGTAGTGTCAATGTAAATTTAGACTGGTTGTGTCATTGTGGTAGAAGTTGCTATGTGGACATCATTTGTCTGCAGTTCTGGTTATGTCATTTGGGAAGAGTTGAAAGCAGAACTGAAAAAAATTCCATTGCTCTTAAAATAAGAGCATTGGGAGTTGGTATGTGCTTTGTTTTTTAAGCAAGAAAGTTGGTTTTGATTTAAAATATTAATTAAATCATTCCTTTATGAACCAAGCTCTGGGTAAGAGCTTGATGTGTCAGCATCTGTCTGTGTCAGTTTTAATGATCAGAGAAGGTTGTTCCTCAGCTTTTTATGTGGGTCAGCTTCCAGCGAAATATGCTTTGCTAGATGAAGGGTTGCAGGATTTGTCCTTGCATAGTAGTGTCACAGTGTTAGTAAATGAGTGCCTCAACCTGCCTCGTCATTATTTTGTGACTAAGCACGCTTATGAAGAATGCAAAGTGGCTCCACAGCAGATGGTCACACTTTGGGGTACCTTGCATCTCTTCTGCACCTTTTTGCAGAGCTGGGGGGTCTTGCACTTCACTTGTATTTTCAGGCTAATTCACTCTAATAGCAGCATGGTAAAGCATTTCTGTTACGCAAGAAAATTGTGTTGTCTCCAAGTAGAAGGATTGGCACCACCAAGGAGTGCTTCACCATGATGCCTTTGTGGTTTTTCTGCTGGGGTAGTTCTGTCTGTGTCTGTAGTAAAAGTGATTTCTTGATAGAGCTTGTTTTGGGGGTAATGGGTCTTTAGTGTGGGCAAGGTGTAGAAGGCTCAGTACTCTCACATATCCACATTTCTGTAGAATTAAATTAATTGCTCTAGCAGATCCCTAATTAGGAGGTGCCCACAGGTGTGTGCAGTAGACGTTTGAGCCACATGTGCCTGAAAGGGATCATCCACTTTCACACTTCTGTTGATATGTATATGTGTATGTAGCATAAACAAAGTCACTGGTGACTCCTGTGGATTTACACATGTGTAAAATCAGACTTGTAAGTGCTATCAACCTGATCTGTGCTAACACTTGCAGGTTTTTTTGTGTCCAACACCAGTATTTTTGAGACAAAGAGTAGTTTTCCATTACTTTGCATCCCAGGTTGGGATTCTCCTAGTATGTGATACAAGCAATGATCAAGAAAGCTGCCCCTCCTCAGCAGGATACAATACAGAGTCCAGCCAGTGTCATCCAGCTGTTGCGAGCAGTTAGTGTGCTTTTTGTTGTGATGGACTTTTCTTCTACTCAGCTAGGAGTTACTTTATACCTGAAGATTTAATGTCTTCTTGCCAGTTTAATAACCTGTTGTTTCAGTCATATTTTGTAACATTGAACTCCATAAGTTGTCAGCATTAGATCTCTCGTCTTTCAATATCATCGACTCTCTCCTTGTTTATCTATTCGGAGAAGGCAGTAGTTATTGAAAATCCCTAATAAAGCTTAGCTGATCTTAATTATAGTAATGGAGTCTATTACAAAGAGTATTGTAAGTGAAAACTATTGTTAAAGATTAAGCAAGATATTGGGGAAAAATTATGTCAAATTTTTATTTTTTTGTAGGTTGTGTTCTAATTAAATATTCAGTGTTATAGGAGACAATCTTTGACTCACAAGACACTGATGAAATGTCAGATGAATCGTATTTCCCTCCTTCAAAGCAACTTGCAGTATTCCATTTGCTACAATACTGGGAAATCTTTAAGACTTGAAGAGTCATTAAACTTTTTAATCTCTGTAATCTGTAATTTAGTTTGTGCTCAGGGTAGAGAGATTGGTAAATGCTGAATGTGTAGGAAGTACAGATGTAAGAAAACAGAATTAGGCCCACTGGGAAAAAGCCAAACAAAACACAGGAAAGTGTACAGACTTCATAGAATAGACATTTACCTATAAGGAATGTGTTTTTTCTTTTTTTAGGAGCTACTTAGGTTAGTGAAAGCAAAAAGAACTTCATTTTATTAAATATTTAGGTTTTTGAAGTAATACTTTGTAGGTTTTGGATTTATTTTCTGCACCCAGACTAACTTTTTTCCACTGTTTACCTCTTTCTTTTATGCTCACACAGTGAGCTTATTATTGTTAGTTTTGGTTACAGCCATATATATTTTTGCACCACTTTATAGCAAGTCTGCAGGGCAATAGACCATACCATATCACACATGTAATTTATAACTTTTTCAGCAAGTATGGCAAGTCTGCTGCTCAGATCTGAATTAAAGTTATTTAAGTCTAATTAAAATGTGCCATTATTAATGAAATGATGAAATGCATATGAGCTCATTCAGTTTGTCTTTTCACTAGCTTTTTGTTTTTTGTTTTTCTTGGTTTTAATATAGAGTGCAAGCTGTTGCTAATTAGCATGGCACTCTGGAGGTGGTCTCTATGTAAGTAAGGAGAGGATAGGATGAAGGGGGGAAAAAAACCCCAAACCTGGAGAAGTAAAAGTGCCAGTTTTGGAGGTGTTAAAAAGCCTTGCACATAGAGTGGGTTTTGTTCTTTCTGTTAGACAAGTGATGGCAAAACCTTTCCAGCTCATGTGTTAAACCTCAGACCTGAGTTGAATCCTGTGCCGATACATGTGTGTTTGTGCTGGGTACAGGAGAGGGGCCTCTCTCTGGAGGGGCACTAGTTTCTCTTCCACTTCTCTTGCAGTGCTACAGCTTCTCTCCTGTTTAGCAAGCTGGCATGGGGAGTTGATGGACAGCAGTGTGGGGCTGGGTGCGCATGCATTTCTAGAGATGCAGGAGTCTCACTGAAGAGGTGCCTTTAACATGTGACAGCTCTGGTGTGTTTGCCATGGTGCTTTTCTCCTGAGTGCAGAATATTACAGACACTGATGTTTGTTACTGTTATTAAGTTGCTGAAGAGGTATTTACTTTGGGTACATGTGTAATATGCATAGTTCTGCTTCCATATACACAAATGAATATAGATTTGTGTCTGTGTGTATAAATATTTCCCTATTTCTCAGTGTTAATACATGTTTCGTTCGTTTGAGTGGAACTTCTGCATCTGCTAAGGGACAGGGTTTGAACTTGCACAGCAAAATCTTAAGGTCTAGGGCTGCTGATTGCTGTTGGAGTATTGGGCAGTCATGATTCTGGAGGTTTTAGCTCTTACCTAGGCAGATACGAAAAAGCTGCTCCCTAAGGCAGTAATATGTGCCAAAGTAGTAGAAGACAAGCCTTAATAAATGATAAATATAATCTTTATTAAAGCCATTCTCGCATATGGGGAACATCCTATGAAGTTGTATAGAAAGCTGTCTTCCTTGGGTCACTGAATGAAACCTGATTCAGCCCCTGTGAGGGCATGCTTTGTGCTGCCAGGCAAGGAAGAGTGCTCTCAGTAGCTCAGTGCAGGTAACAGATCTTCCTTTCCTCATGTATCCTTCTTCTTGTATCTGTTTTGACCTATGGCTAGATTCACTGGAAATGCTTTGGAATTAACAGTGTCAAATGAGAGGCATGTAGTGCTCATTTCACCAAAGTAATGCAGTGCACCCTATCTCAAAATAATGATTAGAAACTGTTTTTCTTTAAGAGAGGGTGTTTTGACCCATGGAATTGGTACATGCAAATATTTTGGTATTGGATACTATTTGTAAATTTAGTTTAACAAAATTCCTACGAGTAACTAATAATAAAAAAAAATCCTGCTCTTTAGAGTTTTCAGTAGAGTTCAAAGAAAAGTCAAAGGAAAATACACATCACATGTCTTTTATTTTTTCTGGGGTCAACTGCAGGAAGCTGTACAGCTACATTCTAAACCATATTAGTTTTTCTTTAAATGTTGATTTATTTTTGTTTTGTTTTGTTTGGACACTGAGAAAAATGCTGTTCTAGACTGTTTAGGTGATCTGAGATGCCACTGATGAAGCAATGCATTGTCCTGTTGAATCCTTTATGCTGCTTTTCTGAGGTTGTCCTCAGGAGAACTTGCTTTGGGATCAGAAAGTAAGGTAGCCAGTGGTCTTCTCTGTGTCAAGGGATCTGCAAAGCAATGTTGTATGATCAAGGTGAAGTATGTGAAAGGCTTTGTTACTTTCATAAACAGTTTAAAGAGTTTTAACTTGGCACAGCCACCTTGTTTCAGTTGGTGTCAGGAGTATGTGGCATACAAGGAGATGTTGAGAGATCTGGGTTTGCCCAGACTGGAGATTAGAAGATGAACATGAATTGTTGCCTTCCATTTCCTGATGGGCTGTTTTGGAACAAAGAGCAATACTCTTCTCTGAGGTGTGCAGAGAAAAGATAATGTGCAATTGTCACATATGGTAATGGAGAAATTCTGACTGGGCCTAAGGGAAAAATCCCCAACAATCAAAATACTTAAGCTCTGACCTGAGATCTGTGGAGGTTGTGAGATCTGGCCTCGGAGGTTTAGAACCTTGACTGAACAAGAGTCTGAACAACTTGATCTAACTTTGAAATAAGCACTTTTTTGACTGGGATTTGGAGGGCATGGCCTCTAGAGGTCCTTTTCAGCCTAAAGTATTCTGATTTTGTAAGAAGATTTCTCACAGAGAAAACAAGTATCATAAAAGTTATGCTAAAATAGTCTTTTAAATTACATTCTTAGATGAGAAGAGCTGTTTGTGGGATCAGAAGAGCCCTTTGTGCAGTACTCATGGCTAAGATAATTTAAAATAAAAATGATTTTCTAAAGAGCACATACAAAGGAATGAGCTTAAACTGTAAGGAAAAGTGCTTCAACACCATGCTGCTGCCTTGACTAGTCACAGTCTTGATGCTCTGACAAATAAATACGAGGCATGTCAAGTGGTAGTCCTTGCTGGACTTGGCTGTGGGTACTTCACTTCTGAGTTCTTCACAAGTTTGGGAATGTATGTAGCACATACTAAATTTGAAATTATTCGTAGTGTTTGGTAAAAAAATAGTAGGTTGTTTTGGGGTTTTTTTGCCACAATGGCTACTGAAGACTGACTGTTGACATGTCCTTTGTGCCTGATGTGGTGAGAGTGCTCTGTTGATGGAGTCACTTACTGTTGTTAGTTGTGGCATCATGTTTGACCATTTGTTTTTTGTAACATATAGTTTTAATATAAGATATTTTTATCAAAGAGTCATTTTGTATTACTCAGAACTAACTTTGTACTAAAGTAGACAAAATACCAGCACTACTTGGGTCATCTGTGTGAGGTCTTAGTGACATCTCCAGAAATCCTCATAGGTTTGGCTGAAAGACTTCAGTTTTCCCTTGAGTTAGCAATGACCAAACAATCTATGTTACATGAATTGTAATCCTGCCAGCATTATTCATTCAAATGGTGTCTCACTGAAATTAAGGGAACTTTATATGTTGATGCCTATATGTTCAAATTGGAGAATTCAGTAGAGGAGAACAAGTTGTATTTGTTGTCCTGTACTTAGGTGTGAGATGTGTATATATACACGTGTGCTTACTTGTATGCGTACATACGTGCTTACTTGTGGGAGAAGGAGGGAGGAATGTATCAGCAGTAACCTATCTGCAAACAATTATGTTTTGGTTGTTATTTGTTGTGGGTTTTTCCACAAATGACATTAAATACCTTTTACCAGTGCTTGAGTTAGATATGTTAGCTGTGATTCAGGCTTAAAAGTTAAGACCCTTGTTCAGCTTTCCTGAAAGACTGTTAGAGACAGTATATATCTAATCAGCAGCAGTGTAAGTAGATATTATCAATCGAGGCTGCTGTGTTTTCTCTGGGGGCCAGATTGAGTGTGGCCTTTCTGCAGAGGTACAAGGGGCTTGTATAAAAGCTTGAATGATTGCTGTCGGTGCTCTGTAGGATGCACAGATTTCAGTGGCTTTTCTCTCCAGGGGCTGCCTACCTGTGCAGACCACAGATGGGAATTGAGGAGGCACATTAAGGAGAGCAAGCTGTTGCACAAAAGACTATCAGGGAGGAGATACGTGGTATTCCTGACAGGGAAGGGAAGCTGCAGCTTTCTGCTCTGCCCCTTACATTCTTCGGGTCCTGCTTTTGTCTTTAATATTCTTAAATGTATATTTTTAATTTATTTTAGCGTAGAGATTCAAATTTTCAGCTCTAAGTCAGACTTCCAAAAGGACCTGAGAGTGACTTAGTAACCAGGAGATATTAGCAAGTTTGAATCCCTTTTAACTGCTCTGTGTATTTAAATCATACTCAAGATGTGTTTTCCTGCATTGTGCATGGATTAAAGGGAAAGATGACTCCTTTAGTTTTCAAATGAAAGCTGAAATGCATGAGTTGTTGAGGAACCATAAGAAAAAGGCCTGATGTATCTGGGAGCAGCTCTGTTGATCCTAAGAAGATTGCGATATGGAACCAAAGTGTACAGAAAATATGTACAAAATCAGGCTGGGTTTTTTGTTGGGTTTTAAAATTAATTTTAACGATGTTAAGTGTGTAACTTTGATTTACAATATTTCCTTATTTGAGAAGCCAGTAGAGAAGTGTTTTCAAAGTGATATTATGTGTACTAAGGGCTGGACAGGCAGAGCACTTTGTTAGTTCAGCACTCATTGTTTTGTAGTGCTGCTGATGTGAGAGAGAAAAACAAATCATCTTTTGTGGCTGCAGTTTCTGCACTCTGAGAGAGTCTGTCAGAGACCAGACAATTCTCTGGTGAAGATAAAGGACAGTACAGAGCAATTCCTTTTTCATTTTTCTTTCTTTTCCTTTCTTGGCTACTTTCTTGTCCTGCGTTTCTTGTTGGGCGGGAATGAGTTGACAGAAATGGTGCGCTGTTGGATCAAAAGGATCGATAGGGGTCATGTTACTGAAATCACATTTTCCTATTTTAAAATGAAGGTAGAATTTTCTTGTGTTGATGGTTCAGCTGCACAGGTGTTTCAGCTTTTTCCAGAGTTGAGTAGAGTGTGGGAAGTTAATTGTGTATGCTTGGTGTTAATCTAAACACAGTTGCCTGGCCTTGGAATTTGCTTGGGTGTTCACAGGGTATTTTGTCTTGCTTGAGATGGGACTGAAAAGAAGGTCAGTGTTGCAATTGATAGGGGTATTCAGTAGGAAAAGGAGGAAAGGAAGCATGTCATGAACCTGAGACACTGCATTCGGAGACTTTGGTAAAGCAGCGCCCTGGTTTTGATTTCTCATTTGTGGGTATTGAAGACAGCATTAAGATCTTACCTTATTTTGTCCTGAGTATCATTGTTCTGGTGATGAGTATGTTTGCCTTATTCCTTCAAAGCTTCACTTTGTAACTGCACTTTCTCTGTATTCTTTCAGGTTGTCAAACTGGCTTAGGTCCATGAAGACTGTGCTGGTGTCAAGTTCCCTCTGACTTGCTTCCAGTTCTCAGGAGTAAAGGTACAGTTAACAAGGGTAAGTTAAAATCCACTTGCAGAATCCCCTGAACGAAATGAAGACTTCAATTAGTGCCCTCTCCTTTGCAAGGCAGTCTCTGGTACATTTCTTCCTTCTGAGTTGCTTGGTCCATGACAGCAGGCTATCTGCAATAGAGAAGGGGAAATCCAAAAGAGTGGAGTCACTTTGAAACTATAGTGAAAAGTTAATGAATAGAGCACTCACAGGGCAAATACCGATGCAGGCTGTGTGTGTCAGGAAAGCACTTTGAAAGTGAAAAGTGCCCCCCATTGGTTTGTTCTCCTTTTAACTGATCTCTTTGAAAATCTACTTGGAATCACAGTTGAACTACAGTGATAAAATATGTTTTTGGTAGATAAAGTTGAAATAATACACGTTTAGCGATTGGGAGTGTTGCTGGAAATCGTAAGCACATGTAGCAATGAACACAAATTCCCATTTTTTGTTTCATCCTAAGGGCAAAGTACCCTTGGTGCAAAGCCCAGGAGACCTATATAGTCATTAGCAGATGGAGGGGAACATTAATCTTCTACCCACAAATCTACCCCAGCACATAAAGCAGGGAGCGTCTGTTGTGAGGATTGCTAGAGGTTGTATTCAACGTGATGGTATAGTTTATAATCACAGTGCCAGCCACTCTTTCAGTTCATTGCTGTATTTTCTTGGTACTGTGTCTCTAGATTTGACTTTTTCTATTCATGTATAATAGAGTGACAGTGTTTCTGCTTTTTGAGATGTTGGCAGAAGCTTCTTCCAACACTCTTAAAACCTCTCTTTTGCTGTAAGTGCTAGAGTATGTTAGGATATACGTTAAGTACATTTTTTTGTGTGTGTAGGGAGAAATGTATGATTTTTCTGTGTCATTCAGTTTTTCTCATTTGGCAGTCAGCTAGGAGACAGGCATGGTTAATGAGGTATCTCAGCAGTGCATTTTTATGGGAGCATTGTTAAGGTTAGGAGTATGTCCAGTCTCCAAACTGCCTAGTGAGCATTCTGTATTTGAAAACAAATGCCAGCTGGCAGTGGTTAAGGATTGCATGCTTATTCTGCTCATGGTAGCCAAAACATGCTCCCTGCTGTGTGCTTTTGGCAGCTTTGCACTGGCAATACGTCTCAAATGCCAGTTGCATGTCCTCCTTTCCTCCTCATAAGTGTGTCCCATAAGGCATGATTTAGCCTAAATAAAAATGTGTCTGTTAGACTTGATAATGTATGAAAAGAAAGAGACTGCTTGTCTTAAAAAATCAAAGTCCTTCTGAAATACCTGTAGTACAATATTTGCACAGTGGAAGTAAGAAATTGTTTACAGTGTCTTCCTATACTTGATGGCAAATTGGCTTTACATTCCTGAAGATTTGATGGGTTTTGTGACACTAGTCTTTAGGCATACTACACTGAAAAATATGTGTAATTTATTCTCAATGAGAATGCTGGTTGCAATTTCAGACCTAAAGGGGCTGCATATTAAGTTTATTTGGAGCTCTAACTGCTTATCTGTCAATGTATTAATTCCAGTGGTGGGCAAATTAATTACATTAATTTGTGATCAGAATATAAGTATCACCACTTCTGTTGGGTTTTTTTATTTGTTGAATTGTTTTATGTCAATAAGTATCTAAAATAAGTGTTATATTTCATTGAAAAGATACCTTACATAGACAAGGTATCTTACCATAGGTAGACAAACTTTTACAATCAGATGTTACAAATCATGGAATCATAGAGAAGTTTGGGTTGAAAGGGACCTTCAAAGGTCATCTAGTCCATGTGCTTAGTTGAATTATTTGAAGCAGTTCATGAATTGTGGTACATTGGATACAAGTTCTTAAGAATCTGAAGGTACATTTCTTTGCCATTTTTTTCTTCAGTAACAGCATAACAGGTTAAAAAAGAGCACAGTTTAAGAAAAAAAAGGCGAACAAAACACCAAAGGTTTTCGATGCAGTACTCAGCTGCATTTAAGGTCAAGTCAACTGTAGGGTAAGCAAGCTGTGCTTAGAACTTGGATTTAGAAATACTTACATGTTTAAGCTCTGTATTGCTTTTTCTTCAATATGATCTCTCACCTCCTTTGTTTGTAGCAGATCTCAATATCTGGGAAGATGATAATTCTCAAACAATGAAAATGCCTTTTTCTTTTCTAAATCAATGAAATTGTGTTGAAGTTTATATTCATTAGGAAAAAGGGGTTACCTTGACAAAATTACAAGCTTCTCAGAGTTGGGATCACACAACCACTAAGGAAGGGAAGGAACAGTAGCCAGTGTAAAATGCCAGGTTTTTGGTTACCATGCTTCTCCTTATCTGTTGAAGCCTGCCTGCGGTAGCTGATTTAATGTTCTTGTTGTACACTCTGCTTTCACAGAAAGTAAGAACAATCTGCATTTCCCAGGCAGGAGGTAAAAAAGAGGGCCTTACTATGACCCTTTCCTCAAGCCCGTAAACTTACCTCAGCAGTCTGATACTACTGTCACATAGCTTTCTCTCTCTCCAGCAAGAAGGACTCAATTCCATTGCTTTCAAGAGCTGATCTGAAATAGTGCAGATTTCCTTGTAAGTTCTTTGTCACATCCATCATTCAGCTGCATCCTAGATATCCAAGGGCATGGGCATCTTTGTTCAGGTACCTGAATGCTTTCATCGTTGTCTGTGCTATAGTGGAGTTGAGAATCAAATCTTGCTGTGATCTGTGTTGATGAAACACTGCTGCACATCGGTTAACATATTCATGCTCTAAAAAAACCTTGGGTATGACGTTCAAAAAAGGTATTTTAGAAAGTAGGTTGCAAAATCAAACCCTCAGAAGTTGTGAAATGTCAGATTTATGTTATTTTCTTCTGTGCCTGTAATTGATGCAGGAGTATGGATCTTGCAACTTTAATTTCATCACATCCTAATTGGATAACTCCTATGTTAAAAAAACGTGTGTGGCATGGCTGTGGTACTTTGTAAATAGCACAGTGCCATTGGTGTAGGAGGAAAACCAGAAGAATGCTACCAGAATTTGGTGCTAACTTATTCTGTATATGTAGAAGATAAGCAGAATTGGTTATTTAAATTCCACATCAACTAAATATGTTTGCATTATATAAACTTAATGTGCAACATAACTGTTTTCAGTGAAGTTTCTCCCATTTATGCTGGTGTTGAATTCTGCCTGTAGTGAAAAAACTTGTAGAAAAAGTTTTGCCAACACAGTTTTGTCTTGGAACAGCTTTGAGACTTGCCAGCAGTGTTATTTCTTTTGAGTTGTAGGAGCAGCTCTAGTTACATGCCAAAATATGGTCTTATTTTTAAACTGAAAAATAAATGAAACCTATGTAGAAATGGAAACTTTGTTGAATGCCAAATTCTGACCACATTACTCCCATTGGAACCACTAGGACCACTTTTGCAATCTGTGCTGTCTTTATAGCATTAAGAGGTATTTCACAATGTGGGAAATACTGGAAAAAATGAGCATAAGAAAGGCAGGAAATAGGCCAATGTCCATGTCTTTTTTAGAAAAGTTATTATAACCTACTTGCTGAGATATGTTTTATGCAGATACCAAATTATAACCATACTTCAGTTATGGCCAGCCAGCCTCCATTTCAGAAGTGTTATTCTGTAGACAAGAGGCAGACCAAAAAATTTGGGTACCTAAATAGTTTCAAAATAATCATCATTTCATGACTTTGGCCTGTTTTCCTAATAGAGTAAGACTTAGGAGCATGGAGGCTCTGTCTGTCAGGCTTCTTTCCCTCCCATTTTCCTTAATTTTTAAAGTTTTTGTATAACGTACAAATCAGAATGTTAGTTAGTTTCAGTGAGATAGGGGTTAAAACAGATGGAGGGTTTTGGGAAGGAGAAATACAGTATTCAAGAAGCAATTGGTTTGCTTTAAGAGTATCTTCCTTGGGTACTAACCCTAGGAAGAAAAAGGTCCAGATGTTTTGCCTCCAGCTGTATGAAAGCACTCAAATCCGTTGAGGGCTTTGAGAAGAGGTTCTAGTTATTTTGGACAGTTGCTGACTTTCAGCTTGTGTGAAATGGATAGAACAGGTATGTTATCTCATCATTTCATAATAAAAGGGAGGCAAAAAATTGTGTTATTAATCCAGAAGACTTCCCAAGTGTATTGAATCTGGAGTCTGAACTTGGTCTTGAGCAGGTATTCAGAGCAGTTGCAGAGGTAAGTATTATCAAGCTGAGCTCTGCAAATAGGATGAATGCTAAAGGAGAAAGCAGTTGCCATTCCAGCATTTTGAAAGCATATTTAGACAGGTAGTACAGATTAGTAAAAAGTTCTTACATGAGGACATGAGTTCACCTTGGGCGATGCATAGTCCTCCTTAGAGTGGAAGATGGGCATGGTGGATTTAGGTTCTGAGCAGATAGCCCCTTCACTCAGATGGTGAGTTTTAAACATAGGCCTCCTGCTTTGTACATTTACAATTCTTTTGGGATGGAGTTGTAGTACTGCTTCTATGTACAATTGTCTTATATTTGCTGCTTTTATCTCAATTCATAAGATGGATCTTCATTTTGAACCTAAAGGGAATTAATAATAGTCTTCTGTAGGCTTTCTGGCAGGGCATGGTCAGCCCTAGGGATCTTTGACTGTAGTAATCTCATTGACAGAAGATGTAACTTGCCATAAATTGGATTTCTTTTTTCTGAAGCCTGAAATGACCTGTATCTATGAGTTTTAGAGAGAAGACAAAGATTCAGGGTATAAAAAGGCAGTTAGACACTAAGCTCCCACTGACTGGATTTGCTGTGTTACTTGTATTTGTATCTTTACAAAGATTAATTTTTACTTGGTGTATATGGTGGGTGTTGCAGAAAGTAGCTTCTTTGCTGCCTCCTTCTATTTGGTTCTGTAATTATAAATACACTGACTTTGGTATGAGAAACATCAGACAATAAGTCTTGGTGATGGTTAAGTTAATTCACTTTTAGAAGTTCAATAATTCATCTAAGAAGTGTCAGCAGCTGGGTCTTGTTAATGGTAAGCCTTTCATTTCTGTTAAATCAATTGTGAATAATAGGATCCTTCAGAGAAAAATGATGAAGTAAGCATTGATTTCCAAATTGGGTGTCTGATATTGGAGCATTAATAAAACCTAGAGCAAGCAGGCAACTAGGACCTCATACACTCTGATCACCTAAGTAGTAATCAGAGAAAATCAATACTTTTTTTTGTATGGTGCTAGATCTGTTAACATTTCATTTGTTGTCATTCATCATTGTGTCTATAATTTCATTTTTATAATTGCTTGAATTTTGGGGGGCTTAATAGTATGCATTGAATCAAGCATTTACTGTCAAGCTTTCGTGAAACAGGCATGGCATTGCCATATGGTCTGCTATTTGCTAGCTGTCTCTTCGACTATTTTTGGACTTTCAGAGGTGATGGTCAAAGTAATGTCTACATATTTTCAGCCGAGGTGAAATCTTAGAGGATTTCCATGTAGTCTTCTTGGAGTCCTCTGTTATCTCTTTCTAAGCCTGGAGGACCTGTGTTGCTCGCTTGTATGTAGTTATGTTCAGTCTCACAGAGGTGTTAAGAACGTCTCCACTAATGATGGTAAAACTGACAAAGTGAAACAGTTGTAGAGAACATCTTTGCAACAGTCAGATTCCTGGCATGGTTTCCTTTGCAACATCTTCCTTGGACTGTTCCCCAGCTACACTTTCTGGCTCTGCATGGTTTATTTGAGGCAGTCTTGTGTTGTTGGAGGGGGCTGTGGCTGCCTGGATGTGCCGGAGGAGGAGACTGATGCTGACATGGCTGGATTTTGGCCTTTGGTGACTTTAATACAGAGGACCAAATCGTGGTGACAGGAGCATCAATGAGTGATCTGGAGGGGAGTAGTTGATGGTAGAACATCCCTCCAAGGCATTTGTGTATGGTATGTCTGCATGCCTTGTACGTCCAACCTCAGGGTCAGTTGGGTTTTGCAATGCAATATGGAGGTTACAGACTTGTATGGGGGTTTATTTTTTTCTTGTTTTAATTGTATTCGAAGGCTAGGTTTAGTGGTTTTGTTTAGACCTGCTATGTTCTGTTTTTTCCTGTCCAGGATTGTGCTTACCAGTGATCCCACTTTGTTCAAAGCTGTATTGAATTGGTATGGAAACCCACATACAATCAAATCTGCTTCCTGTTGAAGTCAATGGGAGTTTAGGCTAAAACTGGACCAGGATTTGGCCCATAAAGCATAGCAAGAAAATTTAACAGTTATAATAAAACTCTTAAGGCAAATAAAATGTTCTAGCAGGTGTTCATAAATGTGCTTTATGCTCATAGACTCTGTTAAATGTTAATACTAAGGTCCTGCAGAAGCTGCACATAAGGACTGAGTGAAGGAAGCAAATGTCTGTTAAATGTGCTGTGCAATATTGTAGCAAAGGTGGGTGGCAGTGCAATGCCACGCTACCTATTAGACTGAAATATGAAAGCTATTAGAGATTCTGCTGAATTTTCATTTTGTGAGGGAGTAGTTTTCAAGAGAGAACATATCGTATAAAAAAGCCATGTGTTGTGCAAAACTGGAAGCATCTTTGTCAGTATATGCAGTATTCGTGGATGTATGCAGAGCTTATTAAGGACAACTGCTAACATACTGTATTAACAATAAATTTAAAATAAGACAATACTTGTGAGGAAAATAATGGCTGAGAAGCAGTTTTTTATTTTGTATCTTTCATTTTCCTTGAATTAGCTGGTTTTTATGCCGTAGATGAACCCACAGGCAGAAGTCCTAACATGACCTAAAACATGTTTTGAGGATAATGGGCGTTGTCAGGATTTTATATTTAGATCTGTCTTATGCTAACTCTTAATATTTTTATTTTCTTTTATTCCATCACTTCATCATCAAAGCACACTGAGGTCCATTTTAGATTAATAGGAGATTTCTGGCCTTCCTCCTTTCTGTCTTCTAAGGGAAGCATCTGTTGACTTTTTCAGCAGGTTTTGCAGCATGCCCTGAAAGCTGGTAGCTTTGTACTTGCAGTCATTGTTTTGTTGGTGTTTGAGTAATTGACAGAGTTATCTCATCAATTCTCAGTCATTGTGTTGCAGTATAAAAGCAGCCACAAAGATCTTATCTTCCACAGTTAACTTCTTAATTTTCTGTGCTAAAAGAGTATGCATCAGCTTGGAAAACACCAAGATGGCTGAGTGAGGGAAGGTCTTTCACATGACATTTAGATCTATCAAGTTACAAGCATCACAGCTGCTCTTGTAGTGAATGCCACTGTTGGAATGTCCACATAATGTCAGAAAGACTCTTCCATGGTTGCCTTGGTCTTGTCGTCAAGTGTTTGGTCCCTGCAGTGGCAGTGCTAGCATTTTTTTTCAGGTGATTCGGGCAAGGTTATCTTGGAAAACTGGCTTTCTTCTACCTTGTTGTAAAAAGGATTGAATCATGCACGTACACAGTGAATTCTCATCTCTTCCTGGACTGTATCACAGGGACCTCTTAGCTTTCTTCTCTGTAGTAGTACTGCACTAGTGTGCTTATGACTTTTAAAAAGCAGGGCTGAGGGTCATCATCAGCCAGCAGACTGGGAGCTCCAGTAGAGTATCTTTTCCTCTGATCCTTCTAGGACAAGGAGGCCTGGTAGAGAAGCTGGGTGGGGAAACACTAGGAACTGTTTTTAGGCAAGTGAAAAATATGTCAGTACTTCTCTTGTAAGTTGTGGCACTTTTAGAATAGTGATGTTCAGGCAGAACTTTTAATCTCTGCAGTACATTGCAAATGAATTGTGTGAGAATTAAATGTTAATTGAGGCCATTATTTTATGAGTGGACTATTTATACAGTAAAGTTATTTGAAGTAATGGGCCATGAATGCATTTTGTTTATTAACTTCCCCAGTGCTCATTCTTCTTTTCTTATCACAGAGCAGGAGTTTTAAACTGGAAGGCTCTCCAATGACATAAAGACCTGCAAGATACAAGGCATGTTACTTACAGATAGTGTGTTTTGTTCACTTCAAAGTCAAAGCAGCATAGAGTCACAGCCTTTGGAAGATTGAGCTTTTGGGTGAATTTCTACTGAAGAAAAAGATTTTTTTTTCTCTTTTAAAACTTGCATGACTTAGGTTACTTAAATGGTCTTCTCCATTTTAAAAATGAGAAGTTAGGGAAAGGAAAACGATGTACTTTGTCTGGGATTATGAAGGGAAGTCTGGCAGACAAGGAAATTAAATTGAGATCCCCTAAATGTCAAGCCAGCTCCATAACTACTAAAATATCCTCCCTTTCTTTCCTAAAATGGTTGTCAGAAATGTATAGTCAAGTTTAGATTTTGTAGGATTTCCATAGGACAATTGCTTTATGGCCTCCAGGGTGTGAATATCCACAGAAATATTCCTTGTCCTTTGAAGATGAGAGTATTGTATCTGTTATTAAATCTGAAAAAAAAGACAGTGCCAAGCCAGCATACTTGTAATAACATTTTGGATTTCCTTCTCTAATTGTTTAATGGAATTAAGATGAACATTTTAGCTATAAAGTTGGACAGCTGCAGCAGGATGTGATTTAACCAGGATACTGAATCTTCTTTCAACACATTCTGGCAAACTCTACAATATGCAACGTTATGGAAGTCCCATTTATCTGTCATGTAGCTTTCATACACATTCGTCATTTTCAGTTATTTATCCTTTTTTTCTTTTTTAAAGGCCAAGTTGAAGCTGCTCCTCAGTTCTTGGCTATGATAAAATGCAGTGCAAGGCAAAAACCTTCAAGAGATTTCCCTCTCATGAAAGATGCTAAGACTTGTGCACAAGCAGTGGTTATCTGACAAACTGCAGCACTAAGTGATGCAGTGAGTAGCTATACTACCTGTCTGTTCATCACATCTTGTCATGGTTTCTAAACAATACATGCAGAGAGACCATTTTTGCTGTTCAGTCTTCTGCTTGTTGGATCCGAGCTCTGTTTCAAACACTTTTGTCCAAGTAAGGCAAACATAGAATTGTAGAATGGTTTGGATTGGAAGGGACCTGAAAGATGGTCTTGTCCCAACCTCGCTGCAATGGGCAGGGACACCTTCCACTAGACCAGGTTGCTCAAAACCCCATCCAACCTGGCACTGAACATTTCCAGGGGTGGGGCATCCAGAGACTCTCTGGGCAACCTGATCCAGTGCCTCACCATCCTCACAGTAAAGAATTTCTTCCCAATATCTAAACTAAGTCTGCCCTCTTCCAGTTTGAAGCCATCACCCCTGTTCTGTCACTGCATGTCCTTGTAAAAAGTCACTCTCTCGCTCTCTCTTAGGCCCCCGTTAGGTACTGGAAGGTGCCTTAAGGTATCCCTGGAGGCTTCTCTTCTGACTGAACAACCTCAACTCTCTCAGCCTGTCATTACAGGAGAGGTGCCCCAGCCCTCTTACCGTTCTTCTGTTGGGGGCCCTGGAGCTGGATGTGATACTCCAGGTGGGATCTTACAAGGGCAGAGTGGAGGAAGAGGAAGAAGTAGGCGAATCAGTTGCCTAGAGATCCATGCTGAACTCTCATTTTCTAATAGAAATTGTTTGGGTTTTGTTTATGATCCGCCCTGTGCTTATGAACTTCTTTAACCATTTATCATTCTTCGATGTGTTGCGGTACGTTTAGGCTCTGGACTTTTGAACATTGCCAAATAAATGCAGCAGAAAGAGCTGGCTGTTTATAAGGGGGGAGTATTGTATTTATATAATAACTGTATGCTAATAATATAGAGACAATATGACAGTTTAATGGGTTTTCAATACCATTGTGTTGACCTGCTGATCTATAGTACTCACTACAGCAAGACTGTTACCTTGTACATATTGCTTTGTACCATGGCAGAGGCAGCAGCTAGGAGACCTGTCATCATAGCCAGCTCCTGGGGACATCAGATGTGGCATGTGCCAGTGGAACTCTACCAAGCATCAAATTCTGTCTCTACAGCTGGGACAGGTTTGTGCACTCTAATCAATGGCAAAAATGAATATTGTCTATTTTCTTATATGATGCTGCTTTCTACCCCTTGGTAATTGTGTAGTATCCAGATTTGCTTAGCTGGGAAAGCTTGCAGGGCTTTTGCAGGCCCTGAGGTTCAGAGTCTAGAGACAGCTGGTTACAGCAGGCAAAGAACTGTGATAAATGATAACTTGAAAAAAAGCACACATGCAAGGCCTTGAATGAAGTCAAGATTGAAGTAATTTATTCCGGATGATTTGAACAAAAAGGCAGCTCTTACCTTTTTAAAAGAATACCTTATAAACTCATCTTCTGAAGATAAAAGCTATCAAGCACAAACCCATGATACTACACTAGATACCAATTAATACGGTATCTTAATGTGCTTGTGTTTTTTTGGTTTCACATTTATTAAATATTTAGAACTTCAACTGTAGATATTTTTAATCAAAATCAGAATTTTCTCACAAAATGGGTGATTGCATCATTTGCACATTTATATTGTAAGACGTTTTAACGATATAAGCATTTTTTCATTTAGACAGCAACCATAATAAATTGAAATAAAATTCAGCCTTGATTGATGTTCTATGTGTCATGTACAGGGCAAGTCCCATCTATAAAATGTGGTTTGCCAAGGCAGCAATATTAGTAGCATTTGAATGTTTTTCTTATTAAGGAGAAAAATGGTCAGCAACATCAATACCGTCTGCTCCAAAGACCATGGTAAATGGAAACTGCCTGCAGCACATTTGAATTCCTCACTGTATTTGGGATGAAGGTACGATGCAGGCAGTGAGAATTTTTTTTTCTTGAAAATTAGGATGGACTATTACAGTTCTTAGGATGAAAGAGAGAGGCTGATTACAACATAATGGAGTGTACCATATTCATCTCTTTGAAATATGACCTCACTCGGCCTTTTCCATTTTACAATCGATTCTCTCATTCCCTTAATGAACCTGTGCGTTCATGAGTCTTCCTTGGAAGTATGCACATGAAGTATTACAGTAGCAGAGAGTAATTGTCTGACAAGCAAGTGCAAGTAAAGTGTCTCTCTTGTCGTCTTGTTCAATAACATTATGGACCGTTAATGCATTGGATCCGGTTCCATATTGTTTTGTTAAAAATTATGCAGCCATATTTTTCATAGTTGTTCATAGTGTTTCTAAAATGGTAGCTTCAGAAACTGGTTCAGCATCATCTGGCTCTGTTTCTTCGCAGAACAGTACATGTGTAAGAGATGAACTATCAGAAAAGTACTTCTGCAAAGTCAGCTCTGTTATCACATACTGACATCAAATGAACTATAATACTTTCTGTTAAAGGAATAGAGGAATGGCTCTTTGAGAAGAAAAATGTGCAAAGTTATTTAGAGAATTACTGGAGACACCCTCAAGATGTAATTTCTAAAGGATCGAATACCTAGTGTGTGATTTTGTCCCTGTTGGCTTCTTTTGGCTATCAGTGTGATTACATGTAGTAAGAGAATATTGTTAATTATATTGTATGCTTTGTTTGTGTGTCTGTATGTGTATTTTGGATGTATTTTTTTTAGCAACATAGATTGTTTATATAACTGTTAACTAATATGTATTGTATATAGCCATGACAAACATAGAAACTCTATGGATTGTTTATATATATATATGTGCCTATATATAGTTTTATTATCAAAATAGCTGCTAACTGGCTGTTGACCTTATCAACTTGCCACAAAATATGAGGCCACCCATTGGGTGATACTCACAAATACTAAATAACCTGGATGGTACTTGACATCAGATTGCAGCCATACAGTTTGCTGTGTTCACCACTGGGAAATCAGGAGAGCAGGGAATATGGGACAGACTCCTGCATACCCCAATCTTGCTCTAGGCACAGAGCTGCCAAGCAGGCAGAGCCTTACTGGGAACTACCCAGGAGAGTTGGCAAAACTTTATGGAAAGACATTGAGACTAAACCACAAGCAGAGTAAAACAGAAAATTTGCAGAAGCCTGAAAGCCTTTGCAATGATAATTTCATTGAAATTCTAAGCATTTGATGCATCGCCATCAGCACTGATTTGATAAAAATGGTGAAGTGAAGATTGAGCTAAGAGAGAAGCAACAGTCCTGTCTGTTATGTCAAAAAAGATAATTCATCATGTCAGAAAGCAGCACTTCTGTTCGATCAGGCCAGAGTCTGTGCCCTAAGGTGTGAAAATTGCCTTGACCAGCAGACCTGTTCTGGTTGTGAACTGTTGCTCTGGACCAGAGATAAGAAATTAGTAAAATTAACCTTAATTTTGTGAAACATAAGATAGAAGTTTTGGGTCACACTAGTCCTATTAAAAATTGTTTTAATTTCTTCACAAGGAAAAAAACCACTTTTGCATATGGAATGCACACTCTTTGTTTTAAATCACCTTTTGCTTTTGATGAAACTGATGTTCCTGAGCAGTATGATCTGAATTGTTTTGTTGCAAACACATTAGTGGTTGCTTTTTCACTTTCCTGTTCATTGTTAATCTGATATATAGGTCTATGGACCTTGTTAGTTTTTAGTAGTTTCCTTAGTTTGAATTGGTGTAGCTGGCTCCATGCAGGTGGGATCAGCTTTTTCCTTTTTTTCAGTAGAAAACTCACTTGGAAACACTAATTTTTTTGTAGTTGTTGTTTGTTTCTTTAAGTAGGAGCCTGCACTATGGTGTCGGGATGTTTCATTGTGGTATGGAGTTCATCTCTAGTATTAGGGTTTAGCTGAAAACTGACAATCTGAGATAGTGGAAGTGGTTTGGTTTTTAAATGTAAGAAAGAAAACTCATGCTTGTAGATTGCCATTTTTGTTATCTGGGAAACTGTGACCTGGATGGTTGAAAACTTGATCTATTTAAGCTGTCCAGTTTATTGCCAGTTCTTTATCCTGTGGTTGCTGTTGCTTGAACAGGAGTGAGACTTCTACCAAGTAAAGAACTTCATCT
The DNA here is from genome assembly GCF_000695815.1 of Acanthisitta chloris. NCBI lineage: Eukaryota > Metazoa > Chordata > Aves > Passeriformes > Acanthisittidae > Acanthisitta > Acanthisitta chloris. The sequence continues at coordinate 33,858 of NW_008657248.1, read as the reverse complement.
TACAGAACATGGTTTTACCTAGGGGTTCCCAAGAAGCCTGCCTTACTTGCCGCACGTAGGAGAACCTGCGCTAGTACATTGACCATCCCCTGCTTCGGGATGGAAACTCTGCTTATGGTGTTTTTGTAGTGTTTCAGCATCTTCATTATCTCATCATTCATGCAGCATACATGCCCTTCTGTTTTCAGCAGAGACTCTGTGTCTTAATGTACGAATTGACTGAAGACCCATTCAGAAAGCATATATTCAGTGAGGGTACTTAATGTGTGTGCTTGGTGATTAGACCAAAGGCTCAGCTGATGTCAGTGGGATTGAGTGCGCATTTAGTTGAAGCTTTCCGTGAATAGGAATGGGTTCATGCTGAAATGCCTTTGAGTAATGAAATGGTCTGTTCAATACCACATTGTACACTCCTCAGAGGACTTGTGGATGAGTTTTTAAACTGTGTTAGTGATGAAGAAAAGTGAACTGTTTGCTCGTCTCCATCTGATCGGAGCCATATTATAGTAGGTCCTCAGAAAACAGACTGTAACAAATCAGTGTCTCTGTCGAAAACAACTTCAAAGCTGTGATGCAACAGTTTCCTGGGAGGGCAGCTGGAAAGCTTGATCCATATCCTGGTAGTGGTTTGGTATCTAGTGTTTCTAAGTTTGGTTAAGGTCCATCTTTCAGAAGATTCACTTGTGCTTACTTAATTCACATTTTGTATTTAGCAGATAGGAGGGACAAGGAATCATTTTTCTGCAGAAATTCTAACAACGATGTTCAAGAGTCAAATGCACAAAGACTTCCTTGTTCTCAATTACCTGTTAATCACCTTTTTACCCTCCAGAGTATTAAAAATACAGTTCTTTTGGTCTCCAAACACTTTTAAGTTTAGATTCAATAAAAAAAGCTATATTTGTTTTATTATTTGTTTTCTGATTTTTATTAGTTCATTAGAATCATGCATTTTAAGATTTTCACTTTGCCATCCCAGGGCTGAGAAACTTAATGTGTAAATGAAGGATGTGTTAAGTTGCAGCAGTACAAGAAAAACTTCTGATTGAAACTGACAGCAAGTTGGCAATTCATTAAATGATTGGTCTGAAGGACCAATCTATGGTTGTGAGATGGCAGCCCAAGGAAGAAAGGAAGCTATATACCTGCAGCCAATGTGACTTTTACATTCAGTGTTTGCTATATTGATCCACTCTAGAAACTAAATAATGTAGCATTCTTCTTCTAAAATATTCAGAATTGCTTCTCTTAAGCATTTTATGGTTACATGGTCTGCATCTTAAGTTACTGGATGGTTTGCTTCTCAATTTCAGTAATGTGAATTGTTAGCTATACTTGTTATGATGCTATAAAGCTTTAAAGATTTGCTGATAGTAAGTATTAGAAAGGTGAAATGTATTGCCTCTTTGGATGTATTCAGATGCTGTGTTTATAGCTATGGAGATCAATGATATTTTTGCTTCAGAAGGCTGTTTCTTAAGATAGAAATGACAGTCTGATACTGTGCTTTAGGAAAAAAAAGATTCCTATAGGACTATTTTTGAATCATCAATTCTAATGATTTTAGTTGGAGATGCAGTGGGAGACACGCTAGCTGAAATAAGCAAGGACAAACTGTTTGTCAAAACATGGAAGAAATTCCCCTGTCAAGAAGGGACAAAAAAAAGCAGTGAGAGTGGAGTCTAAATGTAACACTTGCTGCTATAAAATTGTGTCTGACCCACTGGAACTATTTCTGACTGTAGGTTGACTACAACACAGTGTACCAAAGAACTTTCTAAAAATCCCAGAAATGGAATTGCTTTCATTATATGCCTTAGGTGCATTTGTGAGCTGACATTTAAATGGATACAGGTTTTATGTCAGATGCATGCGAGCTCTTAGAAGCATTGCTGTTTGCAGCTTTTGAGGTTAGAAGAGTGCCTTTTGGGACAAATGCTTTTTCAACAATAGGAGTGAACTTGACTTGTATATAGTATTTCAAGCTGGCTTGTTGCCCCACTTTTGAATTGCCCAACTAAACATTGAGGAAAAAAAGAAAATATATCAGTTGGTGGTAGCAGCATCCAGACAGGCTTAGTGAAATATTGTGAGAATTTGATGTTTCACATCAAAGCATAATCTCTCCTTTTCTTGGTTATATTGCTGCCTGTCGAAAGGGTTTGTTGGATCAAAGGATCTGTGGCCCTTTTCTCCATTCAGCATAGAATTCTCCTGAGAAGAATGGCAAAGAAAGGTACACAAGATGATAGACTATAATAAATTGTGTCTTGTTATGAGTGTTTCTACAACTAGGTCCAATGAAGAAGGTACAGACAGCACTAAAGCTAACCGAGACTATTATTTTGCTTTAGGAGACATTAATGGGTATAATTTTTTTCCCCTAGATTTTCCAGAAGTTTGTATCCCAAGCTGCTATCCTGTAGGAAACGTTTCAGAATATTGAATGGAGAAGCATGAGGCAGATTTACTGGAACTGTTCCTTTTGCAGGAGTTGTGATACAGTGTAACTCAGGGCTGCACTGTCTCTTGGGGTGTGTGCTGTGCTCAGAGCCACTTGGACGTCATAGAAAATTAATGGGAAGGTGTAGGAATATGACTATTAGGGTGAATGTTACTAATGCTACTGTTGTGTAGTGATTCAAAAATGAACAAAGGGAGTAGCTGAAATAACTTTTAAATTATATTATATGAAATAATATTTTAATTATAGTTTGTGGGCGATAGAAAATGAATTGGAGGAAGGCTGAGGAACTTCAGGGGGTATCTAGCAGAGCTTAGGGAATAGACACTCTGGTGGCAGATGAAATTGTGCAGCTGACAAATCAGAGTAAAATCTTCCGAATACATAATTTGACCTAATTGCATGTTGCTGAATATTAAATTAACTACATTTGCTGCAGAAGAAAAGCTGGCAAGTTAGGCTTTTCTCTGTCTCTTTAGAAAAACAAGCAGACAAAAGCCAAAATTTAAAAAAATAATTTTATAAAACAATTGAAATAATTCCTGGTTAAGAAGGAAGAATTATTTGTTTTGTCTTGCATCACTCTTAAGAAAATATAGTAAAAATAGTGAAGGGCTGTAGGATGGGCAGAAGTGCTTTATGGCATTGGAAGGAATTCCTTGTGTCAAGGTACTGAACAAAATAAAACTAGCTTAGTTAGGTTAGAGGATGAGCAGTCAGTGGGGGGTGTAAGTATAAATAAATCATGCACTTTAACTTCCAGCAAGAACAAAGAACTACATTGAAAGGCAATAAATGGAGATAACTGATTTAAACAGGGTGGGTTTTTTTATACAATGCATAATTAAACTTGGGAACTTGTGGCAGACTAGATATGTTGGTCTAAATGCATAAATTCAAAAAGAAAAACTGACATTTACATGGCTAATTAGAACATGCACGTTAACAGAAGTTAGGATAAACACTCCCTCCCACCAGAGTGTTTTAAGGCATACTTATAGGAAAAACCCAAGTGTACTATGGCCAAGTTGTTCTGTACTTGTGCCTTACAGTATACCTTTCTTCTCTGTGGCAGTAGCCACAGTTAGGGCCAGAGGTTACACCTAGACAGAACACAGCTCTCCTGAGTCTGACTCTCCATTTTGATTGTTTTTTTGATTTTGGGTTGGTTTGGGTTTTCTTGGGTTACTTTTTCCGTTTGGTTTTTTTAGAATTCTTAGTTTTTATGCAACTACAGTGCAGCAGAGAGTATGTAACTCTTCTGTGAATACTGAAGTCTCAAGCTTCTTGTAATTCAAAAGGGAAGAAATGACAAAAAGAGATTTCTTTATTTTGAAGTGCTTGTTCACAGAAGAGGAATTATTTCTGAATAAGAGAAGTCTCTCATAAATATCTAGTGATATATTATTTATGTAATTGAGAGTGTATTCATGGAAACGCCCTCAAGAAGAGCAGAGTTTGAGTCATGCCAAATATTATGTTCAATCAAGGATTCACTACACAGTTGTCAAAAGTGTGTTTCAGGATGGAGTGTGTACTTGAATGTATTCACATATAAACTGACTGTGGATTATTTTTTTTCCTTCCCATGAAAACTGACACTGATTTGGATGGGCCTTAAATCCTGGGTTGTGGTGTAGCTTGTGTATTCTTCTGAAACAAAGTAAATGTGTGGAACTTAAGTCCACTAGCTGTTACGAATATATATCCTTCTCCCAGGGCAATGAGCACAAGCAGCTACTGCCCCTTCATAAATATCTTATTCTTCCTATACATAATAGGACTCCTAAGACATTCCTGTTCTCGTGGTCAGGGCTGCATTTGCAGTGAAACTGCATATATTATATAGTGTATAGTTATAGTTTATGACATTTGCTTTTGTTAGGGTTTCTTCTGGGTAATCAGCATTTCAGCCACAACTCACTTTATTTGGAAAATGCAGTCCTCATACAGAAGAATGTGATTTTTTTTTTTTAAACACAAGGGAAAAGCAGTGGAGTCACAAACACATGATTGCCCTAAAACTGATTTGGAAATTTGTGCAGGATGGAAGTGGAGGTGTATGTCCCTGCTTTTTATCAATGTAGCATGGTTGTAGCTTTTTCTGTGTTGGAGGATCTCACCTTTCTACAAAGTGACACTATTAGTCTGCAGCCAGCCCTGCTTAAACACACCTTGAAAATTAGTAGAAATTAGCTGATACCAAATTCTGCTTATTCAGTGCAAGCAAGCACTGGGTTTTTGACTTGTGTATGAAATCCAGGTCTGACTCCAGTTGCAAACTTCTGTTTCCTGTCCATGTGTTCATGAATAAATTAGAGAATGTGCATTGCTGTGGAGAGGGTTTGGCTGGATCCACACCCTGGGGCTCATCAACTTTAGCAGCTTTGTGAACTTCCATCCTTCAGATACACAGTCTGCCTTTAACTTTTGAACACATTGGGTGTTTTTCCCTTCAGAATGTGACTCCACATAGATGGAACACTGTGAAAACTGAAGGATGCTATCGCAGGAGATTATGGTGAAAATTCTCCCATGTGCATGTGTAACTTCTTGTAACATTAAAAGAAGCTATGTGCTCACACTGGGGATGCAGCAGAGCCTTTTGTCAATGTCAAAGAGCC
>NW_008657248.1:0-28734 GCF_000695815.1 Acanthisitta chloris | reverse complement strand
TATAAAGCCTCCTGCTGCTTCCAAAAAATCTCCTTTTGCAAAATGCAATGATAAATAATCTTACTTCTTTGGTCATTGTATTACCAAGGGATATGGTTGCATTCAATGAGACTCATGAAATTCAGCTGTGTTTGATTAAAGGGGGCAGTAACACTGGGAAAGGTGCTGTGCTGGCTCTTTATAGGCTCAAGCCTTGGATGTTTTAGCTGGGTGGATCTCTAGCCTGTGTTGCTCTGACCTGCCCCTCCAGCTGCCAAACTGGAAGAATAGTGAGGGTTGTGCTTCAGAGGGAGTGTAAATGTAGTGGGGTGTGGGGTTATTTGACAGATCTTCCTGGTAAGTGCTGTAATTCCTACCTACTTTTACATATATGTAAGGATTGTAATTTCTTTTGCTTACTGTGCATTTACTGAAATTGCTGTAGCAGATCTGTAAGATTCTGTTTCCTCTTTGAATTGTAATAAGATTTTTATTTTCTGCAAAATTGTTAACAAAACTCCAGGTATTTAATACTCTTTGAAAATACTGCTCTTTGTGAATAGAAGACAGAAATTAATTTTAAATAATTGGTTTTGATTGGCATGTATTTTTTTCAAAAACAAAGTCAGCAAGTTGCTAAGAATTTCCCCTTCAACAACTTAAATTTTTCTCAAAGATAAAATTACCTGCAGGGATAGGTGAGGGTACTTTTTCCCTCTTTTTGAGGAAATGACAGTAAAAGGTGCTGTAGCTACTTATGCTGTTTTGTGAAGGAGTTTGATATATTATGCCACAAACAGGAACTGCCTGATAAACTGGAAAGACATGAAATTGTAGCAGTAATATTACAGTGGAAATATAGAGCCTGTTCCAGATTATCTACACATGAATTTAATTTTAAGCTCTTGCATTCCTCATTGGTTTTAACAGAACTAATCAAGGACTTAGCTAAGACTGTATGTAAGTGCTCAACTTGTTCTAGCCACATTAAAGTTGTTTTTTTTTCAAGATAAAGTAACTACAAGTCAAAAAAGTCAGTCTCCTTAATACAACTTCTTTGACTAGAGCACAATGGATGCATGGAGAAGGGGAGAAAAATGCCTATGTGAACACAAAATATTGGTTGTGCCAGGTGTGCACTTTGGTGCTGAATAAAGCTCCTGGTCCAAGCTTGTGCTGTGGTACCCACCCCTGTGCAGTCACTGGGCAATGCTCTCCAGGCCATAGCTTCCAACAGGGAGAACTAAGACAAAATGCAGTGTAGTTTTTAGCAGACTGAGATGTAGCAGGACCTTTTGAGGATGGATGCTTGCATGGGGAAGCTTTAGAAACTCATGGATTAGGTAGATGAGTCATCAGACTTGCAAAAAAGAGGGGAAAACAGGAAGAGAATTAAGCAGCTAGTTCTCCCCAAGCAGTTCTTGTTTCCTGGTTCCATTTATTGGCTCAGTGTTGTGAAAATTCCTTCCCCAGAAGGGTGGTGTCACTTGTGATGGTAAAATATCAGTGCATGGGTGAAGAGTGTAGTTTAGTCTGTGTGCTCTTGGGCGGTGTTTGTGAGCTCTGGGAAAGGACTGAGTTACTTGAGAAATAAACCACCATGTGAGGATGGTTTGAAAGATCACTCCTGCACTTCCTGCGCTACCGCACCACATCTCCTGGTCTCATTGCTGCTGTGAAGGGTCGCTCGTGCTCGTGGCTTTTTGCATGTGCTGTCAGGGTGGGTGATAAAATGGATGGTGATTTGAGGCATTCAGGCTGTGGCTGACATTTGAGGAGCCCATGGATGTTACTTGTTGAGTGTTATTTTACTGCCATTACATTTAGAGATGTGTTTCTGCTTGTTGGAAACTGTGTTGCATAAAATGTGCACAGAATTTGCTTTTTTTGTTCTTATTAATAACTTAAATTACTGAAAATGGGAGACATTAGAAAAAAGTAACTTGATTTGACCGCAGAACCATTTGGTTATTTTCAGGCATGTTTTCAGTCAGCTTTAGTTTCGTGTCCACATATCTGAAGTCATCAGTGTAACATAAGGTTTGTAGGGCTTTGTAATGTGTAGGAGTGAGGTACACTTCTGTAAATGAGGATTCAGAATTATTTTCAGTAACAAAGAATGCCTCAAATTTCCTGAAAATGTCAGCATTAATGTTTGTTGTTGAAAAATGCTTTTTTGGTTTTGTGTCTGTTGTTAATATTAAAACTAAACTTCTATTGTGCTGACTGGTATCTTTGAACTATCATAACCTCACTACAGTTATCTGTAGTATTCCTTGGTAACCATTTAAGCAAACTTATTTTTGTGATATTTATGGGATTTTTTTAGTTAAAATCTAAGATTTTTTTGAAATGGTTAGTTCTTCTCTAAATGGAAAGAATTTGTGTAATTTATATGAGTGGAGGAGTCACCTCATGCATTTCAAGATAAGCAATGACACAGGTAATGAAATATTAGTCATGTAAGCTGGGCCATGGCAAAACAATATGAAATTTGCTTATTGTGAAATATATTAATACTCTTTACCTGGGAAAAATCAATGAATTGAAGGAATTGAAAGGCTGCTAAGATTGGAAGGAGCAAGCAAACTCAACTGAACAAACTCCTTTAGCTTTTAGTGCTATATTTGAAAGAATAGGAATTTAATGTTACGTGTTTATCTTAAATTACTTAAGGCATCTGAATCCAGTAGTTCTGGTCTTAAAATTTCAGAGTGAAATCTGAAAAAATGTTTTCCTCTTGATGTTTTAGGAGAGGAACCAAGAGAGTAATTACCTAGACACATCCTTCACACCCTACTTACAAATAAAATATCTATAACAAATTGTATAGTATAATAATACAGCATATAATACTATGTAAATAATGTTATTTTACCTAGATTTGAATCTTGCTAGGTCTGATTTCTGATTTCTGTTGAAGGTATTTTGTTCTACCCTTGATGCCTTCACAGTGTAAAGGTCTTAAGGATTCCTCTTTTACTGCTGTGATGTAAAGCAGCCTTATTAATACTAGTAAAGATTTGGCTTAAGGTTTTAGGTTATAATCTCCTTTGTGTTTAAAAGTCTTTGCATCCTTTTTTATTCTTTGTCTCTATTAAAGAACAGTTTAACATGGGAAGGATGCACATCATTCATTTGCTCCCAGGCTAATATTGCAGTTTCCCTGCAAAAATGTCATTTGTGTCACTGCATATCGTGCTCTTAAATAATACTTAATTCTGTGACCTTGCTTCACCATGCCTTCCCAATTGTCCATTAACTCTCATTTTCAAGCAGAGGCAATTTTTGCTTCATGGATAGTAGGAGGAATGCCTGATAGAATTGAAATAGGTTTCAAGAATATGACACCTTGTATGTTTGGCTTCTTATGTACTGTTCCTTTTAATAATGCTAATTAATGCCGTGCAACCTAAGAAATTTCAAGAACTGAAACTGGGGAAGGGAAGGGACTGAGGAGAAAGGAAGAACAAGCCTTTCTAACAGGCACACACCAGGAAAATGCAAGATTTAAAGTATTGTGTCAGGTTGTATCACCTTAGCACACAATTGCTCTCATTTATTTAGTAATTGAGTGCAAATATGAACACCTTGGGTCTGTTTCATTTCATGTCACAGCAAACCACCTTCCATCTTCAGTTGTTATATAGCACTTATATAAAACAGTGGCAGTATTTGTAGAAAAATGTGACTTATCTGGACAAGTTAAGTTTACACACTTCTCCTTCCACCTTTGGAACTTGTGAGAGGTGGATCAGACAGCAATTTCAACAAGCTGCAAGGAGGATTTTAATAAAATTAGTAACTTGAATATAGTTAAGAGTAAGGCAGGTCCCGTAGACTTCGTTGTTCTAAGGAGGAAAACTGTTTGCATTGCATGGTTCTTTTCTTTTTCTCTCATCTCTTGAAGGCTTGTTTCTGTTTGGGCTGGGTTTCTTTTTTGCCCCAGACAGTGAAAGTGCCTGCTACAAAACTTGGTGATGGCTTTGCAAACTTGTCTCTCTGCAGTTACCACCTCAGTCCAAGTGGTTCCTCCCTCAGTAATCCCTTCCCACTGGTTTTGTTTTGGCATTGCATGAAGTGCAATGGTTAAGTTTTTTCTGCCATACCTGTTAACACTTCTAATTCCTTTCACAACTGCCAATTTTCCAGCTTTGTGAAGCTCTTACTGTAGGCAAATGTGGCACATCTGGGGCTTACTCTAAGATTAAAAACAAATTTTATGTCAGCATACTGCTGTTCATGCATTTAGAGCACGTTTTAGGCTACAGTGTTGTTTGAGATGAATCCACCTAACAACAAAAGATGCAGAGCATTTGGAGGGACAGTTTTAGAGCTGAACTTAGCAGTGTCATTCACTGAAAATGATTTTGCCTCTTTATCCCAACTCAGCACTTAGTCCTTATTACCAAATTTCTGCATGTCTTTATACCTTTTACAGCACACTATTAGTTGCTTTCTAACTGAGATCATTAGTAGCTTGTCACAGCTCACTCTTAAGAGACATGTCAAATGCCAACTCTGCTTGTTTAGTGTATTTGGCTTACTTGGCAGGTTCTTAACCACAGGGTGCAGGATTTTATTCAGACAAATTACTGAGCTTTTACATTGCTGAAGTTGCCTTTAGGAAAGGGTTTTACTGAAGAGATTTGACTTTACTAACAGCTGTTTTGAGAAACGTGTAGCTGGTTCCATATTTCAGTGGTTATTCTGAAAGTGAATGGTGATAAATTGATTTTGGAGCATATTATTTCCTTAATGTGGGATCATCAATGGTTTCAAACTTTTTCCTCTCTGAATAATGCTACATCGAAGAGCAAAGTTATTAGCTTCACATGTAGGCTGTGTACTTTACAAAGTCTTTTTTCTGCTTCATACATGCCAGTCTATTCCACTTCCTTTGATTTGTGGGAAAGTCAGTTAAACTTCACAAGGAAATTGAACATTTGGATGCTGTGGAAACTCTCCTGCTGCTCAGTTTGCTGTTGACACTGGAAGCTCTTCTGTGCATTTCCAATAGTGTTTCATCTTGGTCTGTACAACTGATTTATTAACACTTCATTAATAAGTAACAGGCACAACTGTTGATCCTGAAGGCTTGTCTCAGGGGAGTGAGATAGCCTATTGCTAATATATGGATGCTGGCTCTGATTCTCTCCTTATTTAATTCTACCATCTTCTAGACTTGGTCATTCCCTGTTGTGGGAAGGGGAATCTCTGCTGCCACTGGTCATCGTGGTGCCACGTTTGAAACATACAGCTTTCATAGCTGGAAACCAGTGACAGAGAATGAAATCAGCCCAGAGGTTTTTAGGATTGTTGGGCCTTTGTCTCTGAAGGAAGAATGGGGGTGAGCTTGCATGAAAGTGGTCCCTGCTAGCACATGGTGTGTTACTTGCTGCAGATGTTGCAGAGGTGTCCCTGTCCAGAGGACAGCTCTCGTTCTGAAAAGGATATGGATTAATACAATCTGCCATGAATCCATATTCAGCCCAGTATGTTAAGTATAGCTGGCATTTTCACAGTGGGTCTTCAGGTTTTTTTCTACTGTATCATTTTCCACAGCACTGCTAAAATCCTGGTGGTTGCAGAGCTTCTCTATGTCCCTGTATATTCTGATTTGAAGTGGCACTGACAGGTACAGAGCATAATAACCTGCGTTTGATGCAATGAGCAAGCATGCCTTTTGGGCTAGATTTCTATTTCCTTGCTATCCCTATTGTAAGCAGGATTTGCATATTTAATTCTTTTCACTTACTAAAAAATATATCCCTTTAGGTTTGACAGCTTCCCAAAGAATATTTTAGATTTCCCACACTGATTGTGGGCCATATGTTTAGTACTAATTATATAAATGAGACATCATAGAATTGTGACATGTTAAATGTTCAGTGCTTTAAAGACTTAGACAAATGCATGCGAGCTTGGGTAAGTGCTGGAAGAAGAAAAGAGAAACTGATGTTTTTGAGCAGATGTTAACCGCTTGGTAGGGTTATCCATTGTCTTTATCTCTGTACAAGAAGTTGCTGACACTGAAGGGTTTGTCAGACTATTTTGAGCTGCCATAGTGCAGGAAAGAAAGCATTTCCTTTTTGTACCTATGGATGTGCCAGAGATTCATTATATATTAAATCATATGAAATGTTGGATGTTAGTAGCCTCATTTTGCTGTTAGAAGTAAGCATAAAATGTGCAGCTGTAGCTGAGTGTTTGTGCACTTGTGTGCTGTGCATGTTGCTCTGAGGTGAAATGGTTCACAGGCATTTTGTTATGAATTCATGTTCCTAGGAATTATTAGGAATTAACTGAGAACGAAAAAGGTTAAGGAAAAACAAGAAATTGTTGGAATGTCAGAGCTGTAAACTGAAGGCTTAAGCACCAAGGAAGGAATTTTATAAGATACTTTTCATTAATATTAGTGGGACAGGTATTATCTGTAAAGTCAATTATATCTGGAACAAGTTTTTAGTAAAATGCAAAAAAAAAAAAAAGGAGCCTAGTTTCTCCTAATGCTGTCATATTATTTTTATTGGTCCAAGGCTCGGCGATGCATGCAATGGTAAAGATAGTGTCACACAAAATATATTGCACAAAAGTTTTGTATTCATAGTTAAAAAAATATGTATGCAGGCAACGCATGCCGAGCTGGTAAGCCAAAATTATGTCTGTAAGCTATTTCTGTACATTTAGCTTTAATGCTGATGCATATTTAATTGCTTGGCCTGTTTTCCCCACAGCAAGATGTGGCTGTCTTCCACTGAAGTCAGCGCCTGAAGTCTGCAGCAGCCCAGTTTGATGTTTGTACTTTGCCTGTGAAGTGCAGCGTCCGCATCTGCAAGTAGCAGGTCGATGTAGTCTGAGGGAAAACCGAAAAATCCCCTCTGTTTTCAGAGGGGTATTTCTGTGGAGAGGTTCTCTGTGGGACTGTAAATGGAGTAATTTACAGTTTTAATGGCTGTGCCTGTAATTTCTGTGCGGGAAACAGAGATATACTGTATTTTCCTCTTGTGTGCAGAGACCTTCTTCAACACAAACTAAATTGTTTTATGTTGCTTGTCTACTTAAGCCTAGAAAGGTATTTCTAATTTAATGTATTGAATTGTTTTTTAAATTATGATAGTACTTTTGGCTTTTACTTTTAAGACCTGACTTATACTACTTTCTGTATTTCTTGTCAGATCCTGTCTGGAAAATGGAATCTCAAGAAGCAATTAGTAATAATTGTGTTGAAAGATTACTCTGCATAATTAAATCTCAGATGCTTTGTCTGTGAAAGATGAGTATCATTTCATTTCACGTGGAAAAGCACCCATGGTTTGTAAGTGAAGTTTGAGTAGGTGTTTTATATGAAACCTTGTTTTGGTTTTACATTAATTCAGTGTAACATCTTAGATGGTTAGTACCAGTAAGACAGGAGGGAGCAGTAAGAAAAAAAGCTTTGGATTCTTGTGTCAGGAGGAAGATATGGGTCAGCAGAGGAAGAATCTAGCTTCATGGCACCAGTGGTTTATTAGCTTGTATTTTCTAGTCAAGAAGTCTAGTCAAGTAAAGCTAGAGATACTGAGTAACCTTTTTATACTTCTTTTTTTATTCTGTTGGACTTGTGTCCTATTGAGCTGTTTTTTTGTAATTTGTGTAATACTGGAAGTTCTTAGTGTTTTATCAAAGGATAGTAGATTGTTTCATTTTAAATGAAGAAATCCCTTCAGATTACACATTTTCTGCTCAGCTGCAGATTAACAGTTTTATCCAGTCACAATTGTAGGGTATATTGCCAGAAGATAATTTGTTCCCTCTGTATCTCAGTCATGCTTATTACCTTCATTTTATTATATAGTTTGAGCCTGTGAAATGATTTCTTAACTGCACTTAAAGATAGTTTGTGTAGACAGCAAAATTACTGTTCCCGCCCTCAGGATCAATTTGTAACGTGCTTTTATATAAATATTATGTGCTACACTTCAATATTGTTCATAGTCCAGAAGATAACTGCTGTGATGAGTCTTACTTAAGCATGGTGAAAATGGAGTCCATATGGAGTTTGAAGGAAAAGGTACTTAATTAGCTGTGCTGTAATACTGCAGTCCTTTCTCCAGCAGGACTGCTGGTGCCCTCAAAGCTGCTTCTTGCATGAAGGAAATAATTAATTGAGTACAGCTATTTACTAAACATATTCCAATGGTTTTGGGTTGGGTTTTTTTTGAGGGTGGAGAGAGCAGCCATGAAATGAAGATGCAGTTCTTAAAAGAAAAATAAAAAGACGCTGACTTAGGGAAATTCACGAAGGGAGTATGAATAGGAGAGAAAACTAAGTGTAGAGATACTGATGGCTATGCAGGCAAAAAAAAGGAGGAAGAAGGGGGGAAAATGAATGCACGTGGTCTTAAAGAAAATTGAAGGTGAGAAAACAGAAACAAGAGAGAATTGTGAGAATACAAAACAAAGCAAGTTGTGAACTGTCAAATCAGGCACCCAGACATACTGCTCTGTTAACACTGGCCTACCTGTCTTTTTCCTTTTCCCCTCTTCTCCTTTCACCTACACTGGAAAAATAGTTTGCTAGAGTGAGACCACAAGAGGACTGAGTGGTGCAGCTGAGAGGTGTCTTATCATCTTTATGTTGACTCTCTTATATCTCCTTGGTAACTTCAGTAACTGTATATGCTCGCACAGATTTAGCTATTTCGTTACTATCTTTCAGCTTTATGCTAAGTTACAGCATCACTGGAGCCCCAAGAGAGCACTCCTCCTTTTTTTTTTTTTTTTACCTGTGTCAAATATCTCTGTGTGAAAACAGGGTGTGTCTAGAGAAACCTGATGCATGATAGCTCCATAATCATAGCACCATTCTTACACTTCACTGGTTTTAATGTGGAATGGATGTTAGGGTTCAAAATATTAGCATCAACCTTTGCCACCTCAGCTAAACTGAATTTTGTAGGCAGGGGAACCAGACTCCAGAGGGATAAATACAGTGCAGCACATTGCTAGATTATTGTTCAAAAAAAAGACACAATACAATATAATCAGTGTTCATGTGTTTGTTTATGATTAGCTTCACTACAAATAAAAACACAATTTCCCAGTGCTGCACTTGAGATATGAGCAAAATCTCCAAGGTATCATTTGTTAATTTTAAAATTGCAGTTAGTTTCTTCTTTTTTTTTCCAATCCACAAGACTTGCCCTCCAGTTACTCTGAATGCAGTATTACAGATTTCAAGGTTCTCTCACGTTGTATAATGCTCTATCAGATACAAGGGAGCCTTAAAGTGATCAAAATTTCTCACTCCTTAATGACTTTGATGGAATGATAGGAAGCATACATTGCTCTGGCAGTGTGAAGACCTGCTAGCCTTATAAATGTTTGTGTCTTTGATTCTTAGTTAATTTAAAGACTCCTTATACTTCTTGGCAGTATAAATGAACCTTTAAATAGGAGCAGTTGTAACTTGAACCATAAGTCTGTGTTTGAGAGGCACTCACACGGGTGTCATCAGTGCCAGTGTGCAGGAAAAGGCTAGGCTGTGTTTTGCTGCAACCTGGGGTGAGGTGCCCTGCCCTGACCTGTGCCATCTCAGTGCTGGCAAGGTGCTATGGTGTAGCTAGGCTCCCTCAATTATAACTGATCTAATTATTGCAATGAGAGAGACTGCTTTAGGCTGTCAATTGCACTTATTTATTTATGATGCTTGGCGTGATTTTCTTTTTGACTAAATTTCCTTGTTTGTTGATAGATACTAATATTTTGTTGTGTCATTCAGGCAGCACATGTTCTACATTATGAAGAATAATGTTTGGTTACATTGATTTGTTTCAGATTGGCTCTGTGCATTATTCCTCTCTTTGTCTTCAGTCCGTTCAATGTGAGTCACTCTGTTGAATGAAATCTTTTATTTCCTCCTATGTCTGTGCATATGTGTGTTAGCTTTCCTCAGCCTTACCCTAAGTGCCTGTTGTGAAGCTCATTGAGGTTGATCCTGGTCCCTGTGGTTTAATGCTCTCACTGCAGCTCTACAGGGTCACCACAAATCATGTCATCCTCCAGGTTCCCCAGTGCCCGAGGCTAATGCACACTCTTTGACATCTACTGCTTAAACATAGTTAAGTGTTAATACAGTAACAATTTAATACTGTTAATACATCACACATCCTTTACATTGTGTGGCTTTGGGTAGTCTGTGCTTTGCAGGGTCGGATCATGCCACCTGTACTGACTTGGAAGGATGTCTCACTCTATTAAAAGTCTTCTTGAAGTTAATGCAACTGCATGAGGACCAAGTTGGGCTGAAGAACCTGTCCTAGGGTTGGTTGTCTTAATGCTACAGGTTTGGCATGCTGCTCTCAGTTTCTCTCTTTCAGGGAAACTTGCTTTGCTGAAGTATGGGTTAAATACTGTATACTTGCTTCATAATACATTTAGGACTAAGATTCATGGCAGTTTATTAGAGATGACTTCCACCCTGTGTAACTGTCCTGCCAAGAGCTTGGCTCACTGCCGTCCAGTCTTCTCCAAGATTTAAAACCTTGATTTTTGTTCTTGTAATAGCGGTTTTAATGTAAGTGGAAACATCAGTCTTGTCTTAAATCTTCAATATTAAGTATAATGTTATCTGTCAGTTTTCACAGAACTTGAGTTTTTGAGATGGTGCTTTGCTTTTTCTAAGCCAGTACAAGACTTTTATAATATATCCAGAAAAAACTATCAAACGATGAGCTGTGTTAGAAGACTTTTAAGTATTAACATGCTGTTGTAATTGCAATTAGTTTTAAGATCCTTTGTTAGCTATGTAGAGTATTCTTGAGAGAATATGACGTGGTGCAAGTTACTTTCCACAGGATGTGATTTGTCATATGATTATTATTATCTTTTTTCCCCTTCAAAAATGGTGTTTTAAAATTATGTCTTTTTACAGACTGGCTGAGAATGCCCTTCTCTGTACAACCACACCCTGTGTGGGTGCGATGCCTTTTATGCCAATTTCCTTCTCTAGAACATGGAGGATGGTAGCACCCAAGGGGATCAGTGGAAAGCTTGGACTGAATAGGCAGGAAAAGTTTGTGTCTGCTGGAGCAAATTCCTGCCTGGATCTTAGGCTGGTGCCCGTAACTTTTGCGTCTGTCCTGCAAGGAGGCAGAGCAGTTTCCTTCTTGTCTGGTTGTGCTCTAGAGGACAGCAGTGTGGTGGTTACTCCCTGTGATCACCTAACAGAAGGCTGTGCGTTGAGCCTGAAGAATCAGTCCTCCTGTTGACCTGAGTAGTTGTTAGTGTGATATAATTTAATACAAATTCTGTTTATCATTTAAAAGATTCTAGAAAATCACTCAGGAAACACATGGGAGAGGTCATTGTTGCCTGAGGTTATAAAGTTAGATGCTAAAAAATAAGAAAATAACAGCGACTTGAATTCAGTGCATGTGAATGAGGATATTTCTTGATGCTGTAACAATTTGTTCAAAAGAGTGATGAATTGGGAGTCTTTTTGTAGGTCATTCAGAACTGGCAGCCAGACTACCGTGTCTCCTCTAGAACCCTGTTGTGCTTGCATTCACATATTTCTTCCATGGAAAAGGTTTCAGCTGCTAGCTACTCTCGGGGCAAATTTTGGTACCTATGAGCCCAAAGTTTTGAGCTGGATGGGTAAACATTCCTTCTTGCTGACTCATAGTAGATAAATGTGGCTTTTAGACCGACATGCCAAGTATACATTGGCAGTCAAGCAGTGATTTGTCTGGTATTGACTGGCTGCTTAGGCTTCCACATGTGCAGAAGTGGTGTGTGCTACCATGCTGATCACCACCTTTTTTGACAGAAGGAGGATTCATCTGTAATTAATTTATAACAGCATCAGCTTAATCTTTAAGAATTCTGCCGTACTGGATTTTAAAATAATTTTTAGGGATGGCTTTTAGGTTGGCTTTTTTTTCTTTCTGGTAGACATGCTGTATTGTGTTGATTTACTGTTTGGTTGTTGGTATAGATTTAGAAATACATTGCTTCCACCATGTAGTAAAATTCCCATATGTAGGACTGAACCTGATTTCATGTCTTTTATTTATATATTTTCATTGATTTCATTATTCTGGGTGGATTTAAAGATGCCAAGCATAAATGCACTGAACTGCAAAACTGTGGACTAAGAGGTTTGGACCAAGGCGTGTGAAAATGATAATTTTATTTTATTGTTTTTCAGTTTTGTTATATCCTAGATGCTGAATTTGCAGTGAAAATGATATGGATGCAGGATCAGCCTTTACTGTTGGCGCATGAGTGAAAGCACTAGACTGTAAAGTCTGATTCTTGAGTGAAGTCCCCTGGCAACTCAGTAATAACAATAAATAAATAATAACAGCTGTTGGATGGCGTGGAGACAAGGAATCGTGTGTGTTTGTGTATTTGTTTGCATAAAAAACTCTGTGTATCTAAAGATTGACTTGCCTACAGAGGTTCCTTTTTTGGCTGGAACAAGCATTTGATTTCTTACAGAAATCAAGAATTAATTCCTTCTGTTGAACTTGAGGGATGGGTGTAAAAACATTGTTTCTTACCTATGCCTCTCAGGAAAATGATTCCACTTATGAACAGGTTCCAAAAATGTAGTTAGCCCCTCAAAATGCAGTTAACTAATTTCAATACTGCAGCTACCCTACCTGCTCACAGTCAAAGCCAGAAATAGATTTGATTTGCTTTAAAGACTGATATTCTCATTTCATGGGAAGGTGAGGTAATGCATGTTTTTATGCTTAGGCATAATTTTGGAAACCTAAAATATGATTGAGATGTGTAAAAGCAATATTAAATATTTAAAATTTTGAAAAATTTAATGCATTTAAATATTAAATACCTGTGCTAGAGAACAAATTGCAAGGTTGAGTACTAATTTTGGTAACATGGTTTATTTGAATGATTCTTGTCATTTTTGTGTGAACAGTGAAAGAGGTGCTGAGTGTGTATGAGGTCAGCATTGTTTAGGTCATGAAGACTTTAAAAAAGTGATTACATATTTTAACTATGGGGTGGACAGGATTTTTTTGAAATAACAAAACAGAAGTTGACCAGTTAATAAGAATGAAAAATATTTTATTGCTGTACTCTGGTTAGCTGCTTTTTCTTATAAGGAAAGCGAAATGTTTTCTTGCATTCACGGCTCTACTTTGACATAGGAAAACTAGGGATAAATTAAAACATGTGTGCACTTAGTTGCTGTAAATCATCTTACAAAAAGCCTTGACCAGCAGAGGGCTTCTGTCCCTGGGAAATAATCTCTCATGCCGTTATTGCCAGAGAAGAGGAACTTTAACAACATACCTTTGCACAGTGGTTTTCCTTCTCTCACAGTCCTGTGGACTGGCCAGCTCTGGAGAGCTGTGCAGGATCCCATAGCCTGATTTGCTTCCCTTCAGTTTGTACGTGATGCAGTCTCATCCCCATAGGGCAGGGGAGAATGCAATCCCTATGCAGTGCCCCAGGTTTAATTATGTTAAAATGCTTTTGTTGTCAAGATATACGTGTGAGGACAGGGAAGGATGTTATGAAGATTCTTGAAGTTCAGGCTGTGGGGTAAACATCATATTGGTAGTCAATGTGTAAAGGAATCTATCACATTTTAAACCAGAGCAAAGCTTTATTCCTTTCATCCTGCTCCAGCACAGAATGGCATCTGCTAAATTTTGCTCTATTGTAATTTATGCCCTTAGCAGTGTGAAAGGGGAACACCGATGTGGGCACATTCAAGCAGGTTTCTGTAATGGCAACAGCACTGATCCTACACTCTACTAAAAGTATATTTTGAATCTCTCTTGCAACCTCATTACTGAATATTCTTCTTGATACATAGTTTTGTCTTTGACCCACATTTTACCTGGCAGGCATTAGTCTTTCTTTTGGCTAGGTTTTGCATTCCTTTTATCTGCTTTATCTAGAACTCATCTCTGTTGCTTATTCTGTAGCCACGGTGTGCTAAACAGCCTTAAGTTAAATATTGCCACATACACCTCTCTTCTTATAATGCCATTAACTTCGCTTGGTGCTGTGAGCCACCCAGTCAGAACCAAGCCTTTCAGCTGGGTGACTGGCAGCATATGGAGAGACAACCTCTTTTGGACACATTTGGTTAAAAAGATAGTGTTTGTTCTGCCTTTCTGTGTTCAGCAGTGCCTTTTTTTCCTCAGCAGAATTGGAAGATAATAGGATTTTAAAGGGTGAGTAATTGACCGACAACCACTTCCAGCCGTAGCATTTTTCTTCATATTGTGTGGCCTCAGTGCTTAGGTGAGGCACAGCCTGATTTCTTATTTCCACAGCTCACTGCACTAAATCTCGTGGCAGCTTGACTGTTCTGCTGGCAGCACAGGGGAAACAGAAAATACATAACTACTAGTCTGGGTTGGTTTGGTTGGGTTTATTAAATTTGGGTGTTTATTTTGTTTTAATTGCATTGTGTATCTATAAGGATAATATGGACTAGCAGCTGCTAAAATAGAAGCAAACATATGTGAAATGGATTTCCATTGTTCATGCAAAATTAAATATTTTGAAAATTCCATATAGTTTAATATACCTTTTTTTTTTTTTCCTCAGCCAGAAATAAACTGTGTCTCACTTTTGCTGTCTTTTTTGTGAAAATATTTGAGTTAATTGGTGGTGACTGGGCTGCAGAAGAATGAAGCCTGGAGGTTGTAGATGCTTAGAAGCACAGTTGAGGAAGGGGTTTTGTGGCTGAGAGGGGTTTGGGAACTTGGGAGGAAGATGGCAGTAACAGTTTAAAGCTTTGGTCATCATGGGGGAGGTTTGTGAGGAAAGGAGTCAAATGCTTTAATCATCCAGGAGGGAGTGAATGAATACTTTTCTCCTTTTTTATGAGGATTTTTTTTTTTTATTAGATGGTAGTGGCTATTTTCATTTAATCTTTTCCCTCTTTCAACAGTTTTTTTTTTTTTCTCCTCAAGCTTCCCTCCCTCTCTTCTCTCTACTGCCTCTTGCTTGAGCTTGAATGGATCTGGTAGTAAATGACCATTTGATGAGTCTTTGCTCACCATCCCCCCATATCTAATTTATGAGGGAGTACTCTTGATGTGGGTGGTACTCCTCTTCTCTTATCAGGGTTTTAGGTAGACTCAGCAGCTCATGATGCCCATAGGCAAAGGGCACATTATCAAAAACATGGGGAAGTTGTGCCAGCTTAGCTTAGACTTAGTTTAAAAGTGACTTAGTCAAAGTAATTGTAAAATTCCATCTGGAGGTTCTCCCTGCAGCTTGGGAGGCTTATTTAGATATACTTTAGGTTGATAGGTGAGCAATAGGGCTGCATTTATTTATAACAATTTTTAAAAAAATTAATTTATATATATAAATTATCCTATATACTGAAATGTGTCAGTGGGTATTTTTCCATCAGATTCTATAGATGAGTATAAGGCACACAGGTGTAGGGTTGCATTTGTAAATGAGAACCAAGGGCATCAGAAGTTATTGATAACACCTTTTTCTATACATTTGCTGTGTCTGTGGCAGAAAATAGTACCAAAACTGAAGCAGTTTATTGCTTTCTGGTCATATGGATCCTTGTGTTCTTTGTTTTGGCATCAGTTCTGATGTGTTCTGTAAATGATCCTTGATAATATAGGGATGGGTAAGTATGTTACGTTTTAGTGCATCAAAGTTTTAGAAACCGTTCTCAGTTTGCTCAGTTACTCTGTTATGAATTTTAAAAATTATACTAGTGGCATATGCATTAGTGTTATGTAAAATGTATGCATATTAAACACAATGTGAATATATTTTGCCTTTTCTGAAGTGATTTAGAATAAATAAAAGCACTTGCAACTGAACCCTTGAATGTTTAGGTGGAAAAGAACCAAAAAGCACCTTACTGAAAAAAGGTATAGTGATTGAACTTTGTGTGTCCCTTACCTCAGTAAGTTACTTGTTTGGTTTAAAAGGTCAAATAAATTAAAAGACAAATTAATGTTAACATGTTGGTGAACTACTTACTGACTTTAATTGTAACTGTAAAAACAGATACCCTGAGGCAGATTTAAGCAGTAGCTACTAACATTGTTATGATAGCCTCAGGAAGCAAGTGTAACAGACAGGATGTTTTGTAATAAAACTGTAAAACAATTAAAATAGCTGCACAAAGGATTCTGCTTTTTAGCCTGTCCAGAGGAAAGGGCTGTGAAGGGAGTGTCAGCCAGTCACAGCATCACAGTTGTTATAAATTGCCATCTACTTTTGGAAGGGGCAAAAGATGGATAACAAAGTCGACAAGTAAATACATGCTACATAAATATGCATAAATCCATTACCATCTGCCACATTGTCCAATTTGACTGGGGTGTCTACCACATAAATCAGTTTAAAACAGTTTCCCTCAAGCAATATTTTCTGTAATGAATGGTTGAAAGATCTACATTCTTGGGTTGTGACTGTAGTTGTGGTGTATAATATGGAAAATACCATATTTACCGTTTTCTTGAAAAAAGAAAGCCATAGTCAAAAGATTTATTTGACTATGCAGCTACTAAACTTTGCATTAGTCTTTGGAAGCCAAGCCAGGAAGTTAAATTATCAGGCTTTTTGCTTGGCTAGGAATTTTTAGTGGTTTATTTTATACAATCACTACTGCAGACATTAAGTAAAGATTAGGAATATCAGTCTGCAAATGTGCTGGTTTTGTATCTCAGCATTATGATCATTTTAAAGGATAATTTTTCATAAAGTTTCATTCCTTGCTTGGTAGGCAAACATAGCTCATAGTGTTGCTGTTTATTCTTTGTCATCACTGTTAGATGTCTCAGTTTAGGTCCAAGTAATTTTATTTTTCTGTCCTGTATGTGTATAGCACACTTACATTTAATCTTCTGTCCAGATGTGGTCTCTGTCTCCTTAGATTCAGCTTGTATGATTTTTCCTACATCCTGTTCTGGATTTCTCCTAATAGCTATGACTGTAGAATCACTGTGCTTTGCTGTGCGTTCATCTGGGCTTCGTTTCTTTGACACAGAAACTGCTTTACACTGTTCTGGCAAGGAAAAGGGGCCCTAGTGAGAATGGGACTCAGGACCCAGCTGGCTTGCCTTCTTTTTTATGGCATACTGAACAGATTGCATCAGGATAGATAACATTTGCGCGTTTATTTTTTTTAATGCAAGAAGAAAGTATTAAAATTTCCTTGTTTGTTTGGTTTTTTTTGTAGATTATATCTCTAAAACAGCAGTTGTGAGTCTTTTTGATGTACAATGATGTTCCCTTTTAACCCCCCCATTGCATTCCCAGTATAGAGATTGGTAATTACTATTGGAAGAGTTTGTAGTCCTTTGATTAAGAGTATGTATTAAGGCTTTATGTTAAGATAGTCTTTCTGATAGGAACTGCTCATTTGTGATGGAAAAAGACAAATTTTGGTTTTGATTAGCATTCTTACGAAGAGAAGGGTCTGAGTTTATATATGAAACTGTCTGATAACCCATCTTTTTTCTGCAAATATTTGCTTCTGTTAAGTCAAAGGTCAAAAATCTAAACTGTCTGTCAGGGTACTTCTGTGGAAGTTTGTAAATCACTTAAGTATTTTTAAATCTGTCTGGTTAGGTGTCCTTCACTAGGTTAGGAATCTAACTTTGCATTTCTGTTTTGTAAGAATCACAGGTTTGTAGTGTAAGAAAGTGACTTACAGTAATAAAATTATTGGAGAAGTAATTTATAGATAGCACTGAAACATTTCTTTGATGTAGTAAAGATTTTGTAGCATTAGAAAAATAGTTTCTAATAAAAACACAGCTTCACCCCTTAATGTAGCAAAAATTTAATGTTGAAACTAGAAGTGAATCCACTTGGAAGCAAAGTGTGCAAGAATGAGCTTCACTTTCGCTTCAAGTTAGCCATCTTAAAAATAAGGCATCACATAAAAGCTAGTTGTCCAGCCTTTCAGCTCAGTCATGGAAGGGAGGAGGTCCTATAGGAATCATAATTTTTTCAAAAAGTGTCCAGTAAAGGTGGGATGTGTTTCCCCTGGGAGGGCAGGCTGGCAGCATTGGCTGGGGAAGGACTCTAGACATTTTGAGTAACCTGTAGTTAGGTAATGCTGAATTGGCTGAATTCCATCCTAAAGTTACATGAGCTTCAGTGGTCAGTGGGCTGCATTTTTTCATGTGCGTGTAGCAGTGCATCAATCTCAATGTGACACTTTTTTGTGTATGTGATGGGAAGGGAACAGTGTGCTCATAACCAAGAAATACCTAGATTTTTAATATAAAATATTAATCTACAGCATGCAGATTTTCAGGTGGGCTTAGTAACAGCTGGGATATGATTTAAAATATTCTTTCAGAAAAACCCAAAAAGAACCCCCACCTAACTGCACATCTGAAGTCTCCATTTCTTCCTTACTGACATGAAATAATAGACCAAAGTATAGCGATTTGTTTGAGAAAGGCCCTTTTCCAATCTAAAACTACTCTTTCATCGGTTTTGTGTGGTGGCTGGTTTCCTTTGAGCTCATTTTGTATGTGTTTAGAGGAGAGAAGATAGTCTGGCAACTCTGTATCAAGGCAGGAAACCTATTTCCAGATCTGCCCCAGGCTTCCTGTACAGCTAAGGAACTGATCCTGCTAACCAGAGCTGGGGGGGAGGAAAAAAAAAAGGGGGAACAAAAAAAGAACTTTGTTTTAATGTCTTAGTTTTTAATGCAGTATTTTTGCTACTGGTCATCTTGTTCATAAGATCTATTACTTACCTGCCTGGCAGGATTTGAAGAAGGTGTTTTTTCTGAGCAGCCTCAAGTGCTTTCCTGCAGGATGCTGTATACGTGCAGAAGATAACTTTTAACTGCCCCTGCACTATTATTCCTCAAGCCTTGCTTGAGGAATATTTGTGCAGGGTGCCATC
The DNA here is from genome assembly GCF_000695815.1 of Acanthisitta chloris. Lineage (NCBI taxonomy): Eukaryota > Metazoa > Chordata > Aves > Passeriformes > Acanthisittidae > Acanthisitta > Acanthisitta chloris. The sequence goes on along the minus strand of NW_008657248.1, from coordinate 9,870 downwards.
CTCTGAAACAGCCTTTCTCCCTGCTCTTGATAATGAAGTAAAGAGATGAAACCCTCCTTAGAATTGAGGTAATTCGTTATTATTTTCTAACAGCGATGGCAGGAAATGGGGAAAAAACAATTGCACCAAAAACAATTTGAATGTTGCTCCAGACAAATAAAAGACTGAGGCGGTGGCTGACCTCTCCTGACAAACAGCTGGAGCTAAAAATGGCCACGGAGTTGTCGCTTTAGGACTTAATGGAGGAGATCTTTCAAATCAAAGAAACAGTAAACAGGGTAGATGGAGCTTTAACAGAGGTTAAAATTGAGATAGCTCAAATGAAAGTCAGGCAAAATGAAATTAAAGAAAAGGTGAATCAACAGCTCTGTGTGTGTGAGGATGAATTGCTTACGTTAAAAGAGACTTCTAATCAAATCAGGTTTCTGGAATGATCTTTGAAGAATTGGGAGAATAAAAGGAGGAAAATCAGATTTGAGACTGGATACCTAGAAAAGGCTTGAAGGACATCACCCACAGGGAGGTTTTGAAAATATTGCACTGGAGCTGATAGAACTGAATGCCAAGAGAGACCTCTGAAGTGAAAAGGTTGCACCTGAGCTTCCTCACAGGCTTCAGTGGACATCAGCCCCTCATATTGCAAGCGTTGCATTTGCCTTGCATGTAACAAATGACAGAGGTAAAGTTTCCTGCTGTTAGTTTTTTCAGAGCACTCTCACTAGACCTTAGCTGGATGCAGGCTATCTGCCACTGATGGTTTTACAGCCTCCCTGAATGTGAGGCATGATTTATGGCAGCCTAGTGAAATGGGGATAGGTTATTGCATAACAATACAGTAATTATGGGATGAACCAGTTGGCCCATCCTGGGACTCAGGAAAGTACCTTTTCCTACCACTAAAGAATGCAAAAGTGTTATGTTTTGTAAAACTGTGCTCGCTCTTAAAATGCAGCGACCTCTTAAAATGCAGCGACCTACTTAGGAATTACTGTGATTGCTAGGTTATCTATATGTTATTTTAAGAGATACTGGACAAGAGTATACAGGACAGTGTTCCTCTGCAGCTCCCCATTTTTGGTACTGATTCCATCTGTGGTGAAGCATGGAGCCAGATGAGGAAGAATGAGGTTCTACAGTGCTTGGTTGGTCCTTTAGTGATGGAATCTTGTATCAGTAGAAAAATTAAGTATAGTCTTGTAGGTTCAGCCTAACTTTGGGTTAGTTAACTAAGAGTAACATGAGTTTGTTCTAGAATTGAACTTCAAGTGCTTGGTTTGCAGCTGGGTAGGACAAATACAAAAAATAACAAGAAAGGAAAAGATTACTTCCTTGCAATTCTGCAGAAAGGAAACGTGTTTGAAATACCTGTACAAGAAAATGGTGGAATGAAAATCTAACATTAAGGTGAGATTAACTTGGCAACAGTGGTGTTGCTTGTCTTGAATGAACTGCAACTGGTCTTTAACTAGTTGCCACCCTGTTAAGGATGCCTTAATGAGAAAGCTAGAGTAGTTCAACACTAGTGTTTTGCTGGCCCTTAGAGATTTCTGAATCTATGCAAGAATCTTCATTATTCCTTTTCTGATTTATTTGCTTTTCAATGTTTCATTCATTAATTTTTTTACTTCATTTACAGCAGTAATTTTCTTCTTTTAATTCTTCCATTTTCAACTAAAGTAGGTGAATTTATATAGAAAAAAAAAGTAGTGATTCAGACTGTTTTGTTAACTTGGCTTTCATTTTTGTTTTCATCTTGTTCTTTATGATTCATGCTGAAATATGTCACAGACTGTCCTTCATGAAAACTAGAGCCATCTAACTTACAGAAGTTTTGTCATTATTTTTTTTCAGTCCAGCAGGGGCAAACAAATATTGCAGACACTAATCAGAGGTTTGGTTTGACCCCAGATTTTGGGCTCTGAGATAAATCAAGCATTCCAGTTTCATGATGTAAACTAATTATTTGCAGCTAGGTTGGGGTCCTGGGTAAAGTATTATTTTGCCATAGGGAAGAGAAAGTTCTCAAGTGATGAAGAAAGGTAAACAATAGTCAGTGAAGACAAAGGAGCAAGCTCTGAGGAGCTGGTATTTGCCCTGTTTCTTCATTTGGGAGATCACTGTTGTATCTTCCTACAAACTAATAAGAATAAGGCAACTAGTTAGTACTGTTGTTGAACATGATCCTAATGGGAAGGATTTTTCCCACTGGATCAAACTGAAAGTGTAGCTGGAGGATTTAACAGTTGGGAGATCCATTGTATGCAGATGTGTCATTATGAATAGCTGAGTGAGAGTTTACTCATTACTTACAGAACCCCAGTCAGTCAGTTTGCTTAAAATAAAGGTTGCAAACGTCTTCTTCTGGAGATTCTGAATTGCACTGTTTGGTGGACTGATGTGCTGTGTAATGGTAGTCCCAAAGAAGTTGAAAGAGACATCAGAATATGCAGCATAATCTTTTAAGGAGGTACTGCTAAAGGTGAACCATAATGAATTAAAACTGTGAGAATAAATAAAATAATCTTCAAATATTTGTGTAGATTTGTTTGTTTCTGGAAGGAGCTATAAAGTATATTGTGGCTTTGGGAAATGCGCTAAAATGCTGTATTTACAAAACCATAGACTCATAGAATTTAAGGGTTGGAATGGATCTTACAGAGGATCTAGTCCCAAGCCCCCGTGCCCTGGTCAGGGACACCTCCTCGCTAGATCAGGTTGCTCAAGGCCTCATCCAACCTGGCCTTGGACATTGGTGGGGTCGAGGCATCCACCATGACCCTGGGAAACCTGTGCCAGTCTCTCACCACCCTCACAGTAAAAAACTTTTTTCTAATATCTAACCTAAACTTCACAAAAATCGCTCTTCTAAAAGGGTCTCAGGAAAGGTCAGTACATTTCTAGGTCTGCATTTGTAGGATGATCTTCTAATAGAGAATTCTTCTGTTTGTGTGTTTCTCTGCTCTTAACTTGCAGGGGATGCAGTCTCTTGAGTGCCTTGAATGTCGGCTTCAATCGAAATGTTTTTCTTTCAGTTAATTGGCTTCCAGGTTTGTGTTCCATCTTACACCAGAAATAGATTTAGGTGCATCTCTCTTAATTTGCAGTTTCTGGGTAGGTACACTGGGTGAAGTATTTTAAGCAACTTTCAGTGTTCTGATACTTCTGAAAATAAAATACTAGCATAGGATTTCCAGACCTGGATTTTTACTTTAACAGGTGAAACAAGGTATTGTGTTGTAGGTAGAAATTAGCCATTTTGGTTCCACTCTCAGTTTGCAGGCAAGTTATCTTGTGTCTATCTGTCTGTCTAGCTGCAAGTGTATATATAGCAATAGACTAGATATGTTTATATTACATAGTTTTAATGACAATGGATACCAGGGCTGTACTTAAATTCTGGTGGCTCTTTTAGCTGCAGTAGCCAAGAGTATAAGAGGCTAGGTGATGTTAGACAGCTTTCCCTTATCTTTTTACTGGTCATTGCTGTGAGAACAGCAACTCTGCAAAGTTCAAATCTTTTCATCAACAAATAAAATAAAATTTTATTCTTTTTTTGTAATCTTCAATGAATTGTATTCAGACTGTATTACTGTAACAGTACCTGTTCCAATTGCTTGTATTCTAGAGCATTTGGGAAGTTCGTTTTGTAGTAGCCTTACCCTGGACCAATGGCTAGATGTGCTTTTGAAGTGAAATATCCAGGTTTCATTCCATGACACAGTTGTGCCCACAAGGTAGACACATCATTAAAAAGGGCTCTCCTCTGCACTCATCAACGGGGTGAAGAAAACCCTGGATGGCATGCACTGAGTACCATGACACTGGTGACTCAAATGCCCTCAGTCCAGGAACCACTGACAGCCTCCTCAGCTCTCTAGTGAAAACGTAGGAGGGCTCTGACAGCCACTTAAGAAGAGCGAGCAGTCACTTACTTGATGTAACTGAGTTAATTTCCATCTGGCATATGAGCAGAGGTTCTCTAGGTTGGCGAAGGAGTGGAGAGGCAGTTGAAGCTGCCACGTCTCATTTGTCCCAGCTGCCGTGGTCAGGAGGGCTTCTCGAATATGGATGTAGTTCCAGTGGATGCTCTTCTTCCAAGGCAATTAACAAATTTTCACGCGTATTTACCATCCAGTGTGTCTGTGTGGACAGCATGTCTCCAAAAAACTGGGTATGGTGCTGTTCTTTTTTGTGTTCTTTTGATTGATACAACTGACTCACTCTGTAGCCCAGCTCATGATGGGCAGTAGATGTTTTCTAAATGATATTAATTGTAGCATTCATGTGCAATGCATGCATAATCTTCAACTTTTTTCACGCGTATTTACCATCCAGTGTGTCTGTGTGGACAGCATGTCTCCAAAAAACTGGGTATGGTGCTGTTCTTTTTTGTGTTCTTTTGATTGATACAACTGACTCACTCTGTAGCCCAGCTCATGATGGGCAGTAGATGTTTTCTAAATGATATTAATTGTAGCATTCATGTGCAATGCATGCATAATCTTCAACTTCAGTGAATCCTTTTCCTCTTTTTTCCCTTCAGATTGCTGCAATATGGCATCTTGATAAACAGACTGTTTTGTTTGTTTGATTTTGATATTAGAAGCTTCTAAGGAAAAGACAGTATCTGCTTGCACTGGGAGATGTTCGTATTTTATGTCTTATGCTAAGATATGCAGAATCACTTTTAAAAATGGACACTGTAGAAGTACAGGTAAAAACACATTGTCACCAGGAAAGAACTGCTGTTGAATTTTTTATTTTAAGAAAATGCTCTATTTTTCGCTCACATGCAGATGAATTGCTGATTGTATTCAAGATGATGGAGGTAGATTTAAAATATGAAATGGTTCTTTCTGAAGTCTTCAACGATATTGTACAGTATCTGACTGAATAGTAGAGGCCTGTCAAAGCAGACAGGAATGTGTTTATCTGTATATTTTTTCAAGCAGACTTTATTTGTGTTTCATTTTCCAAGTGGCACTAATTTTTTTGTTTTTATGAGTCCTGCTTTCCAGTATGGCACCATTGCTAGGTACTTCACACTGTAGATGGAACAGCTGGGTTAATTAAATAGATATGTCACAGCACTGAAGCCAGTGCCTGCTGCCATTGTACACAGGCAGCCAAGAGCTACAGCAAATAGAGACTTGCAGAAGCATTAGCAATGCAATACCAATTGTACTTAAAAAAACCAAAACAACAACCAAGCTATGTTCTGAAAAATAGTAGGACAAAAATGACGCATTGTGTGCATTAATTACAAGTAAGTATAAAAGAGGTGAAATATGTATTCATGATATCATAAACCCGTTATTATTGAATATGATAAATTAGTAAACTGCATTTCAGGTAAATTTTAGCAGTGGAATTTCTGTAAAATTTTCTTTCCCTGTAGCCTTACAGCACACGCCCCTCTTTTTATTTTCTTTAATTACTTTCTTCCTCCCTTCAATATTGAGCTGTCTTAACATGTGGCCAAAAAGATCCTTTAAAATTTTCCTAAGGAAGCTTGTTATCTCTGTTGTGTGGACCAGATTTGGAGACACCGTCCTCTCAAGCTCCCTGTCTATTTGCTGTCAGCTATGAGAGTTACATACTCTACTTCATCTCTGAAATGCTCATGAATGATGCTGTGTGCTTAAGATCTGCTCTGCCCCTTTTCAAAAGTGGTTGCATTTCAGTGACTGGCAAAATACTTCCTTTATACCTGTTCCTTGTTTTCAGTGTTCAGGTTAGCTATAACTACTGAGCACAAAATGTTCTATGATTTTGGGTTGCTGCAGACCCAACAATATAGATGTGCTGTTACTGAGGAGACAAGGTCATCTCAATGAGTATGATGGAAATTGTTAATAGATTGCAGATTTTTTTCCCATAAATGGATGAAAGCTCTATCTACAGCTGCTGGGAGGGCTACTGGGGACAGCAGCAAAAGCCAAACCTCCAGAAAGGATGGATACGAAGTAAATCCCAACACAAGCTCCTCTCTGTGGTTTGGAGGCTGACTGGCAGGTTTCCAAGGAGCAGATGGTGCCAGCAACATTTTGTTGTTTGTTTGCAAACTACTTGCAGCATTGCAGTGCAGGCAGTGTAGGGCTGGTCAAAATGGCAGTGCTGCTGTGGCAGAAAATGGGACGAGTCATGGTGGCTGTGAATTACACCTTGAAAGTAATTCTTGGCACTTCCTGTATGAACTAGTATTGACCTGTTGTTCTTAGAAGGTAACGAAAGAGCCATATAAACATCGTTAATTCAGCAATAAATTGTTCAGAATTCTGTAATAATAAGGAATTGTTATTTTAAAATCAAATCCTTTTTTTGTGTGATATGAGGATTTTCAAAGCATGTGGAACTGTTGGACATCAACTCTCTGGATGTTTTTGGAGAATCTCTGTGTAAATATATGAAAAGCCAAATGAGAAATCTCATTGCTGAGACTTCTTAGCTGTGGGGCTGTATGGGCTGGCAAAAATGACTTATTGTATGAAGTCCTCAAATTCTTGTTTTAATTTCATCATTTGAAAAGCAAACACTAAAATACAGACCCAAGTCTCAGTTCTGCAAGCTCACCATCATGTGAGTAATTGTCTGCATGGAATCACCTGGAAGCAGGGAGGTGGAAGGCTGGCTGTGGCTCACCTAGCACTCCTTCTCACTGGCATCCATGTCCACTTACCTGTCATGTTGGGGACAGTCTGTCATCAGGGCTCTCTCTTCTGCCTTCAGAAATGTGGGGGACAACAGCTAGAATGGCTGCACTGGGTAGTAATCAAGATGGGGGTCCCTTCACATACGGAAGTGCCCTCTGCCTGTGTTCTGCTCAGCTTCTGTTTGGAAATATGTGCATTCAAAGCCACTACGAATTTCCAAGACTTTGGGGTAGTTAGCATTAGAGGGTTCATCTGAACATGTTACATGGCTGAACAGAGAATGGGGTTTGTTGGGTTTTGGTGTGGTTCTTTTGGTGGAATACTGTAAGCCATGAGATAATTTGGACTGAGACTAAGGAGACAGTACTAATGGTTTTAATTTTGTTACCCACGTGTGACTAATTCAAAGTTAACTCTTTACAAAGTAACTAGATCTCCCAAATACTGAGTCGGATTTGGAGAGTATCTGGCATAACACAGCTGTGCTGCCTTAGGTAGTTGGCTTGGCAAATATGTGCCCTAGGCTTACAAGCAAATGCCAGAGCCAGTTAAAATACGTGCCCAGAATAAATTTTTGGGAGGCATTTAGAAGTGAGTGGGATACAGCAGTAAAGGGATCTGGGTAGGCCAACAGACCGAGTGACCCACCAGCTGGGCCTCAGGCTTGGTCTGCGGTGACTCTGATCATCACCTCACCTGTGAAATGGTTGATAGTGAGGAACTAGTAGCTGAAAGTCATGACTTTTTTGGTGTGTTTTTTTTATACTAATATGCGATGGCTGATAGATGAGCGTTCTTTTACCAGGTTTTTGAGTACAATGTATTGGTTCTGTTCAAGCACTATATTCATGGTAATTATGGATAGCGCTCTGCTGACTCACTGCCTTGTTTTCATTTATAGTCATTAGATACATATTATATATATATTTCATTTATGTATTCATTTACTCGATTTGTATATGGAGTAAATTAAATTAGTTTGTTAAAACCAAACAAGAAAACCCAACAAAAAGCCAAAACCAAACCACCTTTAGTTAGCCACAAAGTACATAGTCTCACCTTCATCAGTCTTGATAGCTGTGTAATCTTGTTGCTGTGAGGTTTTGCTTTTACCGATGTTTTGTTGTCCTTTCTCCTTTCCGTTTTTACTTTTGCCCATAGTTGTTTTCACAGTTAAATGGAAAGCTCTGCAAAGGTGACTGTTTTGCAAAACAACCTTTATAAAATTATTCAAAATTGTAATTAGTAATCAGTGCTCCTTGAAGGCAGGAGGAGTAAGAATAGCAAACAGAATCATTCATGCAGAGAGAGGGATGAACATTTGAGGACTGTGATGTGGGTTGTAGGTGCACAGGTCATCTCTTTTCCTGCCTGTTTTGCATTCAATGAAAACTTATGGTGATATCAGAAAAAACTGAGGCAGATTGTCTCATCTCTTCTGGTGGAAGGGCTAAGTTAGAGAAACCAAGCTTGAGCTTCCAAAGAATGGGAAAATCTTGAGACTCAATCCTGACTCTTGTGGCAGCTTCTTTTCATGTTTTACAGATAAAAAAATGGATGTGGTTTAATTCAAGGTAATGAATTTTTAACATTGGCCTATTGTGATTACTTTTTCCAAGAAGCTAACAGATCATCAGCTTTCTCCTACCTTCACAACTGCTTTAGTGAGAGATGCCTTTGAATTTCTTTGACATTAAACACAGTTTGTGATTATATGAAGTTAGATAGGGTGAGGAGAGACAGAAAGAGGAGAGGCAGGTGTTTTATATCTTTGAGCAATTTCTATTTCTGGAATTGGACAGCATTTTGAATTAAAATATTTTAACATGGTTTTCACTACTGTTGTAGGTGCTGTAGGTTTCACTAGACTTCAATTTTATTTTTTTTCCCTTCACTCTCACTTCAGATCTGTAGCAAATTTGAGTGCACTGTCCTACACATTATACTCAGTTGTGTCTTTGGACATGTGATACAGCCTGAGATTATTCAGTGTGACAACACTTAACCTAACATAATTCAGTTCAGTGCACTGAGAAGTAGAATGATAGAATATTTTTTCCCTAGGATGGGTACCCATCCATTGTCACTCAAGTTATTGTAGATTATCTGGTAGGAACATAAGAATATAGGACTTGCCATACCAGATCAAACCAGTGGTCCATCTAAGAAACTGTCCTTTCTCTTGGGACAGGCTGGAGCTGGGTATATCAGACAAAAGTATATAAAACCCTACAATAAACTTTCAAATGTCTTTCGCAATGAGTTGTACGGTTTTTTTTTTTTTTAAATCCTGTCAGTTAGACTTTGGTCTGTGCTGTGTAGCAAAAAGGCTTCAATCCCTCATGTTTCTTAAATCTCCTCTGATGTAACACTTCATTTTCATGTTATCTATCTAACCCTTATCTGAATTTTGCTGTGCTTTTGATGTCAGTGTGATGTGGTAGCAGTGCATTCCACAAATTAATTATATGTTATAAATAGTAATGTCTAATGTATCTTGTCTTGTTTCTCAAACCTCAAACATGCCTTCTATTAGATATCTCATCTTTAAGCTAAAAGGATTCCCATCAGTGTTTCTAGTCCCTACCCTGCAGGACTCTTCCAGTGCCTGTAATAATTTTAACAATTCTTCATATCTATACCTTGCACTTGTCACAAGAACAGATCACAGTATTTAATATAAAGAGTATGTAGTCATTTTATATAGTAGCAACACTATTTTTTCTGTAACATTTTAATGTTGGTATGAAGAATTAAGGGGAAAAGAGAGAAGCTTACAGTCAGAATTATCTTTTGCATTTTTTCTTTTAGATACATGAAGATGTTGCCAGAATCATTACAGCAGTGAGAGATTGGTTCTAAAATGTATGTTGGACACAGACTGTGATAGTAAAAGCTTCTTTCACTTTAATGGCCTTTTTTGCATTTGAAGCTTGTATTTCTATAGGTTAATTTGTGCACTCCTTAAGACTTTATTTCTTCTTGTTTTTAATCAACCTACTTAAGTTCTTTTGGGATTTTAAAATTATACTTAATGTAGATCTAACTTAGTAGTTTGCTTTTTCAGTTAGCTCAGCAACCATAATGCAAAGGGTGGGGGTTTTAAGAGATAGTACCCCTTACTTCTATCTTTGGATGTTCTGTCCATCTGAGTGGTTTTAAGGCATAAAGCTCTCTAAACTTTTTTAGAATTCCCTTTTCCTTCCCTTTTCCTTCC
>NW_008657247.1:1519-30891 GCF_000695815.1 Acanthisitta chloris | reverse complement strand
GCGCTGCTGTGTAGGTGTGCTCAGACCATGGGAGCGGTGGTGTTTTGTCTCTTGTCTCGGTGCCTGCTGTGGTGGCTGATGTTGACGTGCAGTGGGAGCTTTGTTTCTCTCCGCTAGGAAGGTGGAGAAGGCTGCGCGGTTTTACTCCTGTAACCCCGCGGGTCGGCAATCACAGGCGTACGGGGAGATGACAGCAGCTTGTTGAACAGCTCGCGTGTTGGAACAGTTGTGTGGCCTCACTTCCAAAAGTTCTAGCGCCGCTGTTGTTTGCAGCAGGTCTTCAGAATTCTTAAGGGAAGTAACCCGTGGGCTGGAGAGACGGCTTTCTTTTGTTCTGCAAAGCTTTGCTCGGATTTGGCTGAGGAGCTTTCCATAATCCTTGTTTCCCTTTTGCTGATTATGTTGTTAATATGCCAAAAGAAGTGTGTGTTAGGACGCTAGTCCAAACCCAGGCCTGTGCTCCTATAGCAACAGCATCACCTTGTTTGTGTTAGCACTTAAACGATCTCTCTCTCTGCTTTCTCTATAAAGTGTATTGTTCTTGATGGTTAACTCCTTTCCCTGGGCAGCTGCTCCCTTCTGCTGCATGTCGTCTTGTCATACCCCTTAACTTGTGCTGTGATTTGGACATTTAAGAGTCATGCATCCTTTTTGATGAGGATGTTAAGTTATGCTTATTTATGACCTTCTCTCCACCTTTCTCTTAAAAGTGCACAAAATATTAGAAGAACTTTGCTTGGTTAGCAAATTGAGTACCTGGAAGGCTGAAAAATATACTAGCAACTTTAACCTGTCTTTCACTCTGTATGCATGTAAATATCTGTGCATAATTTCTCCATAGTGGTCAAGTTTCACCTGGAGAAGGAATAGATTAAGAGGGTGAATTGGGGTTGTTTTGCAAGCTGAGACTTTTTGTGGGGTCTCTGTCTCATTTTCTTCCAAAGTCAGAAGGTGTTAGAGAACAGGAGAATCTCAGCAGAATGGGCAAAAATGGTGCAAAAGCAGTGTTTTTACTCTGCTGCCTGAGCTTTTCTTTTGCAATGAGTTCTGCTTTTACTCAGTTAACTTCTTAAATATGAATTATATATACCTTGCCTCCTACTTAGATGTTAGAAGTCTGATGGGCAAAATACCTGCTGAGTTTAACTAGCAAGTTGGAAACTTTTTTGACAAGATTTCTGTATGTCGGCATGCCAAGACTTTAGGTCCTAAGGAGTGTCTTGTTGTCTACAATTTTGTGAAGAAAAAAGCATATGGCTGTTCGTCTTCAGGTGAACTCCTGTAGCTGCTCCAGATTTCAGCTGTGTAAGAAACCTGTGCTTTATATTCAGTCCAATTGAACTAAAAGTCACAAGTAAAATTTTCCTCATACTGATAGACCTATTTCTTTGGTGAGCTCTGTGTCAAGTGAAACAAATGCTGTTTGCCTATGGCAGTGAGATCCAGTGATAGAGAGATGGGAGCAGGGAACCATTTATACAGTGGTCATTGTACTGGTGACAATTTCCCTTCAGTTTCCTTATCTGCGTAGTAAGAATAAAGATAACTTATGTGCTGGTGAGATGGTTAGATTGTACAAGGGCTGGTAATTATTCCTGAACAGACCACAAATAAACAAGTTGCATTATTGAAGGTTACAGAGTGAAGTCAGTGTAAGCTGTTCTTAGTGTCTGGGCACTATCAAGTCTCAATATTGACTGATGCAAAAGGATTGTGATCTTTTAATATAAACTGGTCTGAAACAGACCAAGAAAGTTGAAATGGCAGGGGAGCTCTAGATGCTGACTTACTTTGCAAGCTACTGTTTTTAATAGTTTCTGATGTGACACTTGATGTCTTGTTATAATTTTATTGTAGTCTGCTAATGCTGCTTGAAGCTACAATGCCCTGCACATCCTGAAGTCAGTAGAACACCTAATTGACTAGACTGTGCTGTTGCTTACCAAATGCCCAACATTGCCCTAAGCTCTTAATGTGAAATCATGATGAAAACCTGATAGGTTTAAACTTAAGGCATGAGGACGAGAGGCATGGTGAGGTAAAATGCTACAGCTCTTCATATGAAACTTTAGGTAGTGGTTCAGGCTGGTGGTTGAATAGTCATACCTGGTTCAGATGCTTGTTTGCCTGTTGAAGTTCAGACTTTTATTTGTCTATTTAGACGTATCTCTAGTAGAAACTGTAGTTTTCCAAAAGTCTTGTTTGACAGAGAATTTTGTTGGAGTGACAGGTTCATTGCAATTAGGATCTTTATAAGTATGTGCTTTATTGACATAGCTGTAATGCTCTTACAAAACCTTGTTTTGGCTGAGTCACTATTGTCATCGGATAAGGAATGTGTTTGGATAGAAATGTTCAGCTGGAGTCTTTGGGAAAAAAAGTAATAGCATCAAGCCTGATGACATTTGGAGAAGGCAGTCTAAATGATATTAGGGATAACAAATTGATGACTCACCGTATGGCTGAAAACTGCACAAACTTGTTGTGAAGATGTTTGTGTTTTCCAGTTCTTCATTCATGTTAGAAGCATCCTGAAAGAGCTGGTATAACATGCTCATTAGGAGATATATCCTCAGCTTTCTGTCATCAACTATTTGAGATAGGTATGGTTTTGTTTAGACAATAGTTCTTTTTTTTTTTTTTTCTGCTGTCTTATTTTTTACTCTTTGTGGGTTTTAAAATGAAGCAGCTTGGAAGGGGAAAAGCAGAACAGTTGCTGCAAAAAATGTCTTTCATTGGATAAGAAAGTGAAATAGCTGAAAATAGAATAGCTTCAAGTTGTTAAAACTGTCTCTGTTGTTCTCATAATCTTGTTCTACTTTTAATTTTTCAAAATGTTTTGGGACAAACTCCATTTCTACTTTAGTATAATCTGATGAGGTGTATGTGTGGGGATGTCTTATTTTTTGTGTGAACTGTTTTGCTGTATATTGGTCAGGCCATTGTCTACTAACAAGGGTGTATTTTTAATAGAAAAATAACTTTATATGTACAGAGTCCATCACATCTGCATTTCAGTCTGGGATCTTACAGAGAAGTTGTGTTCACAGTTCATTTACTTTAAAGTTGTTTTCTTATTTTGCTGTGGGAACTGGTTAAACTCGTGTAGTAAGACCTGAAACAGTATATTAATGAGATTTTTGGCCTGATTTCTGTAAATATGCAGAGGTCAGGAATTCTTGGGCAGCATTTATGAATTAAAATATTACATCAGAAAGAGGATTTATTTTTGGTTTCTTTTGCGTGCTTAAAGCTGCCTACTGAAATACAGAATGCATTATTTTTTCCAGTAGTTCAGTTTCTGATTTCTGAGAAATGGCTTACTTGCTTTAATGTTTTTCTGAAGGATTTCTTGCTATCAGGGGATAAGAATATCATTGTTCCTTTGGGCATATCACCTCGGTTCCATCTCTGTTAAGTTTTAGGCATAATCTTGGGTATGAACTCATGGAAGAAGCAGCTTGTTACAGTAAAAAGCGTTTTAATAGCAAGCAACTGCTTAATAGATTGTCGTGTCTGAAGACTTAGACTAAGATGCAGTAAAAGAAACTTGAAATTTATTTCTTTTAGTTCTCCAGCTGTTGCAGTCTGTTGTTTGAGCTTGAGGTTTTTTCCTGCAGTGATCAGAGCAATGAATTAGGTGCAGTAGGTCAGAATAATAACTTTTAATAATCCCTTATAGCCTTAAATATAATTAGGTCACCATCCAGTGTGACTAACAGCAAGCAATAACCTAAAATGACAGAACTTGTTGTGCTGTGAAGTCTGTTAAAAACTTGTTTATATTCCCATAAAAGCAGCAAAAAATTTCAACATTTTTAGCTCCAGATAGTGTAAGCACATGACCTTTCCAGAGGAGTGTACATCTGGAAAGCAATGTCTGCACCTGAAATGAAACCTTGCTTTTGATTTCATTTCTTGCAGAGTCTGCAGCAGTCGAGGAAGCACACTGTGTTCAAGTTCAGAAGTGCTTTACACATGAAATCTACTGGCTGTCTAGCTGATTGTGCCCTGTCACCATCCCATCAGGTAGAGTGCTTTTGTGCCTGAGCCATGCAGCAAGTGCAGCTGTTCCTCGTGCGATTGTCCTGTGTCAGTGTGTGGCCAAAGGCACATTGAGGCCTTTGGGTTGCTTCTTTGGGGACTGTTTCAAGGAAGCCAGAATGCATGGCAGATCTGTCACAAAAGCACTCTAAGGAAAAGCCAAGTAGTTTTGGTTTTGATTTTTAACACATAGTTTAACAGGGCTAGAAGAAAGTGTTACATTGTTTCACCAGAGCTTCATTCTAAAATGAAACGAAATCAGACACAGAGCATCAGTGAAGGGTCCAGCTTAGTCAAAGCAGTCTTTTGCTTTGGGTCATTTTCCCCTTGAATTCTATTTTTTTTTCCTTTATTTGACTGCAATGATTTGGGAGGAAGTACCTCACTGAATTCTCTGAATGGTATGAAGATGGTTTGCCACTAGGAAAAAAGGAACTCCTAAAGTGCTACTCAAAAGAATGCAAAACAGATTTTTGCTCTTGTAATAGGATATTTGGAGCTGGAGTAGAAATGGACAAGCTTTTCTTTATAAGATTGTAAAAAAAGTTGTAATTCCCTGTAATTCTAATGCTCATTATTTTTGCTGTAGTTAGAGGTTTCTTTTTGGTTTAGTCTGTTTTGTTTTTGAGGTGGATCGGTAGCTTTAATTTATGCTTAAAAAAGCAGTTAACATATATTTCTTCAATGCTAGATCACTGTTAAAACTAGAATCTTTCCAGAAGTATGTGTCCCCCGAGGTTTTTTCTTGCAGTACCAAGCCATGTTTTGAGCATTACCTTTTTCTGCCTCTTTTGTGTAATACATATAAATTGCTGTAGACTGTGATGATAATGGTAGAAGTAGCATTCTACTTCTATAGTAGTTTGGGCTTTAGTAATTAGGGCTCCTTCTCATGTATTCAGTGATTTAACAAAAAAGTAACATAGATTCAGTCTAGTATGTTCAGTATGTGCAGTCACTACAAGCCAGGGAAGGGTTGTGGATGAATTTAGGTTTGAGAATGCAGTGAACACTCCTCTATCATAATTTTTTAAGTGTAATTTTAACTTCCCTGATCTGCCTAGTCGTAACAGAATTCGGGGTTGTCCTGTTGAACTCGGGGTGGGGGGTGTTAATTTGTATCCCATAAGGTTAAGAATTTAAGTTTGGCATCTGAAAGAGAAGCTCCTGACAGAAACCTGGGTCAAAGATGGAAGATTCAGAAATACATCAGTCTCTTCTACAGCATTCAAAACAAAAGGAAATTTTTTAGTATGGTTTGCATGTATTTGCTTGTGGGTGGATTTGGATGCTCCTGGGAGTTTAAACCTGTAGTACAGCTTGTGTGTCTCTATTCTTCTACTTCCTTGAACCAGTAATTTAAGAACCTGTTGGCCTGTTTAGTTGAATTGATGGAAGAGTCTTGAAGGTAGCTGAGCTTTATAGGTTTGGTGAATGAAAGGTAGCTGAGTAATGGAGGGTTCCAATAGCTGTAATGGTTGATGTGATTTTCTGTCTTATTGGCACCAAAGAATTCATGCAGGGAAAGTAAGCAAGCAAGCTTTGGGTTTGATAATACTAAGTGCAGCTCTTGTGGTGCAGAAGAAAGTGAGAGTTCTCACTTGCAGCTGAAGCTTTGTGTGGTGTCTGAAATCCTTATTATGCTATTTTAATGTTTGTGTTACAAGGGCAACTGAAAATCATGTGGCTGTAGCAGCTGGAATTTAAATCCTTTTAATTATGACAGATTTTCAAAGCATGTTCTGGCTGATTTAGTCAGCTGACTGTATAGTATGTACAATAACACCAAGTGATTGCACAAATTCTGAGAGCAGTGGTCACCTCACTGGAACGGGATGTATTTTTAGGTTTCTCTGCTAGTAACAGTCAAGTGTCTGTACTTAAGCATCTCATAGGAACTGAAGCTTGTTGCTGACACTACACTATTAGAAAACGACAGCTGTTCGTTCTTGCTGTACTCATTGATCTGACACTCTACCTTCTCACCATATTGTCACAAGGAACACAATTGGATATAAGCACTGTAAATATTATTGGTACAAACACTGAATATTATTGGTGCATGTTTTAATGACAGGTATTTTTCTTTATGTCAGCAATCACATTCTTTGTTAGCCCTTTGAGTTTGCTGTATTAGAGCAAATGAAAGGACTTTGTTACCTCCAGCAAGAATTTTCTTTATCTCCTCTTTACCCAGCAGCTTTTCCTTTACAAGGCAGTATTTGGGAAGAGGGTGGTTCTTGTTCTCAGTATAGTACTAGTGATATGTTGGTTATGGTTCTTTAAAGGAAAATGATTCATATGTGGATGCTCTTAATCTATGAATCAAAGAGGTGCTAAATTCTGTGGTTCACAAAGCTTACAGAATAGTGAGTCATGGCCATTTACTGATTAATGAATGTGCTAATTCTTGAGGTCTTATCCATTAATTTCACCAGTTTGATAGGGTTGTTAATTTTTTTTTTCTATGGACCTAATTTGCATTGGCTAATTCAATTATATCAGAAGCCTTAACTAGTTTAAGCAGCCCAGGAACTCATGACTGCCCAAAATGGCTGTTGAGTTTGAAGCCTAAGTATTAAAATTAAAAATGCATAAAATGACATTTAATATATATAAAGAGACTTTGTAGTAGCCTATAATAAAATGTGACATTCTGACTAAATTGAAGTTGTGCCGCAGATGCTGTGGAGTTAAGACTTGTGAGCAGAATACAGGATTTTAATGAGTGTTCTGTGATGTCTGAAGAGACTTTATATATTTAGTTAAGGAGCCAAAAGATTTGAATTTGAAGAGAAATTGCAACTAATATCAAACGTCTTGGTGACCAATAAAATTCTTATTTATGGAAACTGAGAGAATAGGTTCCTTCAGCTATCTTGTGCATAACTGCTGTTTTAGAAAACCAACCTGCAGCATCTGTTATAGAGCAGATTAGCATCTACCTGTTGGTAAGACTTGGTGTTTTGGTATCTGCTTTGATTTTCATAGCCTACCTGTTACTGATATTTGGTGTTTTCACCAGATTTTGTTTCCTTCTTATACACTTCTTAATTTTATTTGCTTGTGTGAAATCATCAAGTTTTGATGAATATTAGCTTATGTGTGAAAGGAGTGCAGGAGCCCAAGAAAAGCCACTATCCTTGTGCAACTTGCGTTTCATGATCTGACTTGTAAAGAGCAGGACAGTGTGCTAGGGAGGAGGATGTTTTACTGTCTTAATAGAATGTTCTGTGTAAGCTCACATAGGCTATTTAAAGATAGTATTTAATGATGGTTGACTAATTTAGGGTATGTCTACACAAGCACTGCAGGCAAACATGAGCTCAGTTTGAGTGTGTTCTGAGGTGCTGCATGTGGGCCAGCTTTGGGCTAGAAGCAGCACAGTGCTCACACAGCAGTGCCTGCTGCCTAACACACCTGCCTGCTGCTCTCACGTGGCTCACTTCTGGCCAGCTCAGAGTGAGCAGGGTGCATAGCGTTTTGCAAAGTAGGTAAACAAAATATATTTTTAACTTCTTTTATTTTAAACCATAATTGTGGCTAATTGATTAAATTAAGCCTTACTGCCAGGATGTTGCTTTATGGGAGCAGGACTGTGTTTTGATACATGAAGCAAGGGCTGGGCTCTATAAGGGCTCTTGCGTTATAAACTAGCAATTGTCTTTTTTGGTGCTGTTTCCATTTTGTCATAGGCACTTTAAAATACACACATAACTTGAAAGCTTCCTTTTGATCTCTGCTCACCTGCTGACTTGAGGAAAACTGCAGTTTGGTTTCAGTGTTGATGCAAATTTCTCAAATTGTCTTTGGTCTAGCAACAGGCTGCTGTATTTGGCATGAATTACTTAGAGAGTGCTTTGCTGGAAGAACTAAAAATATCTTCAGAGAAGTCAAATAATTTTCTCTTTTTTTCATTCTTTACTGAACATGTTTCAGCTCTTTGTAGTAGATGCTATCTGACTTAATTTGCAAGTTGAAAGCAGGTTGTGTGCCAGAAAGGTTTGCAAAAGTGTTTAGCAAGTCAGACAGTCACCGAGTCCAGTGACTGCTGCACTTGACAATTTATTTGAATCTTACTTGTTACTCAGTATATAAATGCTAAGGTATGGTGAGGGAAATTCAGCTGTGTTTTGCCTGCTAAGTGTAGCACATATGCTGCTTTGTTAGAAGTGTTCAGGAGAGTGGGTGGCTAAAATATTTAAGTTACACAAATTACGGTGGATGGGGGGATGAGCACTGATTGCTACTTAAAGTTGGCATGAATTTCAAAGCATTATGAAAGAATACAAGTGAGTGAAGTGTCACATAGATTTCTATTTAAATGCTTTAAATTATTGAAAGTGGAGTGTCTAAGAGGCAGTTTTGTTTCCTTTTACCTTCAGTTCAAACAGAAGGAATAATACGAAGCAGTTTTATTTTTGTAGTTTAGAGTCATTTTAAGACGTTTTAATGTGTTAAAACTGAAATGTTTAGTCTGAAGACAATGCATGAGAGCACTCGTTAGGGAGCAGAATAAGAAACCATTTCTATTAATCTTAAATGCTTTGAGCATTTTATTTCTCCAGAAATTTGCTGTAGAGTAAGGAAAAGATGGAACTGAGCAATGTATTTTTGAAATTTGTATTTTGAGATTTGGTTCTGTGCAAGTCATTCTTTTATTTCTCTGAACTTTAATCCCTACTGGTGTCACTTCTGAGAGGGAGTTTGGTAGAGCATGGAGGAGAGCTTGGACACTTGGGTGGGCCTGCAGACCAGCTAGTGAGTAGTTCCAGAGCTTCTCAAAGAATAGTACAAAGATGCAAAGCTTACCCTTCCTTTTGCTTTTTTCTTTTTCTTTGTCTTTTTTTTTCTTAAGTACCTCAACAAAGGAGTTTTTTGTTTGTGTCAGTGTGATATTATAGATCACGTAATGGATGTATATGCATTTGGATTGTTGTTGCTGTTTGGCCTTGTTATGTAAAGTTGTTGTGATACCTTTACACTTTGAACTGCTTGCTGGTTATGTAATCAGGATGGCCACAGGATGCATTAAAAAATTACCTTTTGTAGGTTCAATTGGAAGTACAGATAGGACCGTGTTGGCTACTAAAGTTTTATGTAGAAGTTTTCAGTGAAATAAAAGGACTTACTTATGTGTAGTGTAATTGCTACCCTTGTGCAACAACTGCTATAAAAAATAAGGGAGGAGCTGTAGGCTATAGATGAAGAAACAAAGAAGAGTGAAGGGCTGTTGTAAAGGACTGCAGTCTGTCAGAAGCATGGAGAAGGGGGGGAATGGGACATGACAGGGAATTGAGATACTCACTGAGGGTTGCAGACTGCCTTAAACAGTTTTTCATTGAATGATCTATTTGCAATGGTCACAAGAAAAGAGCTGTTCTAGAGAGAAGGATTATACAACATTTTTACCTATGTTGCATGTGTTTACCAGGTATAATATATGCAACATAGGCTATATTTTTGACTCTGATACAAATGTGTATCTTTAATTTTCAGGTGAACTTTTAAACACCATTTCTTTGAAAATAAGGTTTTACAGACTTGTTTTCTTAAAATGGCTACTGATCAGTTCACCTTGTGTTAAAATACCTCTCTGTACATATAGAAACTGCAAATAATAGTAAATATTAACAATATTGAATTCATATTCTATGCTTTTGTCTCCTTTCTCTTTACTCAGAATTGGATTTACAATCATGGAGGAACATCAGCAGCATTTGCACTGTGTGAACTGTGTCAGCCGTCGCTGTATGACCAGACCGGAGCCAGGCATTTCCTGCGATTTGATTGGCTGCCCGTTGGTTTGTGGGGCAGTTTTTCACTCATGTAAAGCTGAGGAGCATCGCATGTTATGTCCACTTGAAAGAGTGCCTTGTTTGAATAGTGGCTTTGGATGTCCCTTCATAATAGCCCGAAATAAAATTGCTGATCATCTAGAAGTTTGTCCTGCAAGTGTGGTATGTTGTACCATGGAGTGGAATAGGTGGCCAGTCAGTTACGCCGACCGAAAATCTTACGAAAACCTGAGTAAAGACGTTGATGAAGTGGAGCAGCTAGATATGGCTTTGGCCCTTCAAGACCAGCGCATGTTGTTAGAATCCCTTAAAGTAGCAACTATGATGTCAAAAGCAGGTGATCAAATACCAGAACCCAGAGAGCAAACCTCTGTCAAATCAAGTGCCCCAGATACAGCACATTCAAATGGTTTAATGCCTGTAGATGAAGAGTCCTATGGTGCACTTTATCAAGCTACTGTAGAAACAACGAGGAGCTTAGCTGCTGCTCTGGATATCCTGAACACTGCTACAAGGGATATGTTAAGTTCAAACCTCTGCATTTCACCACATGAAATGAAAGAAGATACTGAGATTAAAGAGCAAGCATCTAATGGCATTGTTCAGGATAAAACGTCTGACCGTGAATATCCAGATGAAGATGATGTAGGAGCAGTTGGGGGAATAAACTTTGGTAGTGATCACCTGAGTCAAAATTCACAAATGGAGCAAAATGGTTCTAGTGACAATTGTTATGATGTAGTGCAAAATCATGACTTAAATCTAAACCTCAGTAACTCCTCACTTTTGTGTAATGGCTTTTATGTAGAAAATGAATGTTCAAAGGTGTTGGACCAGAATGAAGATCTTGGTATATCTAATTCAAAACCGTCCAGTGTAGCAAATGGTGAATGTACTGCATCTCACGATGATGGCGCATTACAGTCTTGCAGCTCCTTCCCTGTAACAGCACAACTAAAAGAAGAAGCAATGCCAGCTGATCACTTAGTTAATGGCAATGTTAATCATGAACTACTTCCCCATAATGCTAACGAAGAAGAAATGTTAGAGAGACAAGTGGAGCAGGAAAGATTGAGAAACATAGATGCATTTTCGCTTTTACGGCATCGATCATACAGATTCCTGGTTAACCACTATTGGTCAACACCAAAAGAAGACAAAGCTGTTGACACATCAGATTTGGAGATAACTGAAGATCCTATGGGTCTTCAGGGGATTGATCTAATCACTGCAGCTCTGTTGTTTTGCTTAGGAGACTCTCCTGGAGGTAGAGGGATATCAGAAAGTCGCGCTGTTGATGTGTATCATGTTGACTTTGGGACCCAGACATTTTCTCTCCCATCTGCTATATTGGCCACAAATACAATGGTGGGGGAAATAGCTTCAGCTTCTGCATGTGATCATGCCAACCCACAGCTCTCGAATCCAAGTCCATTCCAGACCCTTGGACTGGATTTGGTATTGGAATATGTGGCTAGATACCAAACAAAACAGCGTTCAATGTTTACATTTGTTTGTGGACAGTTGTTTAGGAGGAATGAATTTTCATCACATTTTAAGAATGTGCATGGAGACATTCATGCTGGCCTTAATGGCTGGATGGAGCAGAGGTGTCCTTTGGCATATTATGGGTGTACATATTCTCAACGAAGGTTTTGTCCTTCAACGCAAGGGGCAAAAATTATTCATGACCGTCACTTGCGGTCATTTGGAGTTCAGCCTTGTATATCCACAGTATTGGTAGAACCAGCAAAAAGCTGCTTAATTGGGCCACACAATGACCATCTGAGCAGTCTACCTTTTGAGGTTCTGCAGCACATTGCTAGTTTTCTAGATGGCTTTAGTTTATGTCAGCTTTCCAGAGTGTCACGTTTAATGAGAGATGTGTGTGGAAGCTTGCTTCAAACACGTGGAATGGTGATACTGCTTTGGGAGAAGAGAAAGTACCCAGAAGGAAGTTCTTGGCAGATAAAAGAAAAGGTAGGTTATTTTTTTTTTCTGTTTTGAAGGTGAAAGGGAAAGGATTAAATTGGTCTTGTCTCTGCTGTTTCTCTTAATATTATCTCTGTTCCTACTGGGGTTTGATATAGTAACCCTTCAAGAAATGGATTGTTGTATAGAATAAGTGAAAATTGCTAGCAGGTTGGGTGTCTTCTCTACACTTGGAGAAGTAAAAGTCAAAGTAGAGTATGTTGAGTTTTGCATGTAAGTAATTAAACTTCTGTTTTTTCTAATGTTTTAAAATATTGAAAGATTATTTCATGATGTTCTTTACTATCAGTGTTCCACAGAAGTGGGAAAGCTGCCTACAGAGTTTGCTTTTCCTGCCTTTATAGTGTTTACAGCAATTTTTTTTCTCTAACCTGTTGAGAACCTATCTATTGCCATGGTATTGAGCACCTTAAATACTGAAGTCATTTAAAACCTTTGTATGACCTTTGTATAGTACAGTTTTCACCATTCTCCCCACCCCAAACTGCAGAATATCTGCAGCAATCATTTGAAATTACAGAAGTTGATAATCTCAGAAAGGAATCGTTATGACTGGTCTTGTAATACTTTGTCATTTAACTTCTATTTGCATGCATTTTGTACATGCAAAAAAAATTGCCTTTCTTCCCAGTGTCCAGAGTTGTCTTAGAATCTGAGTCAGCCTGGGAACTCTACAGAACTCAGCATCCTACATTTTTGTCATGTTGATTTTTAGTATGATTTATAGTAGATGCACAACATTGCCTGAAGGTTTTATAGCGCAAACATTTAATTTTCTGCTCTGAGTTCAGGTATCTTAAAACATTTTGAGCCTAAGTGCAATTTATTTTCTAGGTGTGGCGCTTCAGTACAGCCTTCTGTACTGTGAATGAGTGGAAGTTTGCTGACATCGTGAGCATGGCTGACCACCTGAAGAAATGTAGCTATAATGCTGTAGAGAGAAGAGAGGAGGCTGTTCCGCTGCCATGTATGTGTGTAACACGAGAACTCACTAAGGAAGGACGTTCACTGCGCTCTGTTCTGAAACCAGTACTTTAAGTATTGCAACCACTCCAATTGCACATACACTCAAGCACCTGATATAACCTCGGTAATATTATGTGACACTTTATTAATGTACTAAAGATACTTTCTAGCTAAATCTACTCTGTCACTGTGTATATAAGGTTTGAAGTGACATTTATTTTTTATAATACTGTTTAGCTGGAAAGTAATGAAAGTTGCCTTAACGTTTGAAAAATTCGGAACTTGCTGGACAGGGTAGTTTTATCTAACTTATATAATTTAAGAACAGAATCCTAAGGTGTGTTTTCTGATTCACTGGTGCCCATGTTGCTGTTGACTGATAACATTTCAAAAATGGCCTCTAAATGGTATGCACATTTAGATGGGAAACACTGAATTGCAGTGAGAGAAAATCCTGTCCAAATGTACTTTCTGTATCTGGTCTAGGTTTTGGTGGTTTTTTTTTCACAAATTATAATCCAAATATTTTAAAGATAAGGAGGAATTCAAAACTTTATAGTAGATGTCTCAAACACAGCTTCTAAGCACATCTTTTCTCATGAAATCAGTGTTCCTAGCTCTTCCTAGTTAACAGGTAATCTAGGATCAGCTTTTTTTTAAATAAAGGTTTTTTTAGGAATGATCTAAGAGAACTCAGATTTACAGCAGCTTAATTTTTAGTACAACTTTGTTTTGACATGTCAACAATTACTATTTTTCTTCTGAACTCTTAAGAGTTACTTCACTTCTGGGAGCAAAACTTTTTAGAGCTAAAAACATGGAATACTAGTTTTTATTCTCGCACCTACAATGGCATTGATATCAAAAGTTCAGAATATTTTTCCTTGTCCTGCAGTTGGCTGAGGGTTAAATTGCTTGAGCAGTCAGAAATTCAGAGTATGTGATGAACAGTTACGAATTTATAATGCAGCTAATGAAAGGGCTTTACTTGTTCTATGGTATTGTGAGATGTATTGTCTCCTTTTCTGTTAATTTGTCTATAAAAATGCTGCTTTTTTTTTTAAGGAGCATTTTAAATTACTGGTATGTATAGCAAATGTATCATCTTCATAAGATGAGACATGATTTGTTAATTGCATAAGGCATATCAGAAATGTATGTTCAACCACATTTGTTAAACGATCAACTCCAATTTGCTTCCAGTCTTCCATGAGAAAAGACCTTACAAAGCATTTGTGAACAGAGAATACATGCTATGAAAAATGGCCTGGTATAGCAAAACTGTAATAACTTGAACAGACTTTCCAACTTGTTTGTATTAATGTTGGTGTCTCTAGCCTGTTGCACTTAGCAACTGTGCCACAAAGCTAAAACAGAAACAGACCAGAGTTTGGAACAATGAAATACAGCACGTATTTCCATTATAGGAAAAAATAAGAGATTAGTAAGGAGGAGATGTTTACAAAAATGGCTAAATTTATTACTTGTAATTTCTGTACTGAACACTTGTTTATGCCTGGTCTGGCTGCAGTTCGCAACTTCAGTGTCTGTGCATTTCCCATTCTGGGTTCAGTCCAGCTAAACATTCACTGCCTTTTTCTATTCAGAGTGCTACAGGTGCCCAGAAAAAAATAAAATCTAGTTCTTCAGTGCCATGAGTTGAAATTACATGAACTCAAATAGAAGTTCTGCCTGAATCTTCAAACTACATGTTCTCGTTCCACAGCTTCTCTTCTTTTTGTTTGAAGAGAAGGAAGAAGTAAACCCTCTGCAAAAGTTAGCAACATTTGCAGTAATTCTTAGCTGTTACCACAGTTTTCTGGAAAGGAGAATCTAGATTTATGTACAGATCTGACTATACCAACTGGGTTTTAGGCAGGAATTTTACACGCACACCCCCAGCCCAGTTCTCTGAGTGCATTGAAGTGCTCGTTACCCACAAATTCTTCAGTACAAGGCAGGAGACAGACTTTCACCAGATCTTGTCTTTTAGCTCTAATGGCTCCTTGCTGCTGCTCTCCAGTGTTTAAAAGTAGTTGTCTGACTGGAAGGATCCTGAATGTTGAGGAGATTACACTTGCATTTATGGCTAAATCTGTTTTAAAACATCTGTTTTGGGTTACTGGTATCTTTTAGTGAGCAATGTGGTGGTTTTGGTACTTGCATTCTTTGTAACTCCCCAGAACCCCGACATGCACGGTAGGCAGGCACATGCCTTGGTCTCTTACGAAAAGCGGGTGTTGAGTTAGAGGAACTGGTGTTGGTAGAGCCTCGCTTGTAGCACAGTGCAGATCTACATCTAAAGTATCATCAGTTGTTGATCTATTCAAATGAACTTTTAAAATACTTCTTAAGAAATAACACTATTTCTCAATACATGCACTTTTATTTTCAAGTGTAGATACAGGCTTTTTTGTTAAATCAGTTTATTTTTTATGAGAATCCAGAGCTATTAAAATATCAATGTTATAAACAACATCTCTGCCTTGTAAACTGCTCCAAACGCAGGAATACAGTATACTTAGGATAAAACCTTTTTTTTACACTGCTATGCAGTTTGTAAAACATCTATGGTGTATAGTCAGTCTACCAAAATGTGGCTTGTTCACATTTGCCCTTGAATTTTAAAAATGTTGTATTCCTTTCCTGGTACATCTTCCGTACAGCATATATAGACAGCTGTTCCAGTCTTTCTTTTACTTGATACCACATTGCTACTTTGTTTAAAATATTATGTTTTCAATCATTATGCAATATTTTTTTGCAATGTCTGTTGAAATCCTAATAAAACTTTTGGAGTTTCTCTTTTAGTATGGTTGTACTTTGTTTAAAGCTTCTCACCAGCCTTGCAGTGTTCAAGCATGGTACTCAATGTCTGCCTATAGGAATCCAGTAAGTACTCAAAAAATAAAGTTACATAAAGGAAACTGTTTACAAACATTTAAGCATTGCATAATTTGGAAATGATTGACATTAATTCACATTCGTTTCAGTATGAAGATCGGTCATTCATTTTTAGACTATATACACACATTTCAATTGCTTTGGTCTATTAATCAGCATAGATTCTCCTCCACAATTTAAGATTTAAGTACATAACATTGAAGAGTCATATTGTACTTTGCAGGTTTGTTTTAATTCTAATTACTCAGAAAAAAGCCAAAGATCAGTATGATATGTGGCTGGTCTGCAAAGAACATACTCATTGTGTTGTCTCATGAGTTTTCTGTAGAAAACTGTTGGTTAGAATGGTACAGAACCAAAAGGTTTGGGTGTTTTTTAGATAATGGTTGTAGTTCAGACTGATTATGGAACGGCAAAACATAAACCAAAAGCTCATTACAATAGGACACTGCCCAGAAATTGACCTTTTGCCCTGACATTTGCTCATATGAGTGTGGTAATAGTCTTTACAAATAAAAATGGTACCCATACTACATAAATTTAATTACCAGTTAGTCTCAACTGTGTCAAATAGCATGATGTGTCTCATGGTTTAAGTTCAGCCATTACAAACTTGTGACTTTTTCACTTTTTAGACAGGCAACATTTTGTTTTTCTCTCTCCATAATTGGATTAGATATTCTGCTGTGTAAGGAAATATTTTTAGTCTCACTAAAAGTATTTTAGAGGATTTGCCTGTGTGTTTTAGCTCATTTTTCTGAGAATACTGATGCTAAAATTGTCTTCTTGGCTCTGCGGAATGTACTTTCCTAAAATGAGATTTAAGTTCAGTGGAGAATTTGATGCTTGCTGTAATATCAGATTTAAATTCTTTCAGTCAGAATGTCTGTTCAGGCAGCTTTGATCATCTTCAGATGAGCAAAACCTTGCAGTTGTTTACAGCACTGAGAAAAAAGTAATAGATAGTGTTTATAAAAAGTTCTGACATGTAAAGCAGAGTTTGAAGAATGGGATTCTCATACTGTGACTGTTCGACATGTGGTGAATATTGAACCAATAATCCAAACTGGAGAGGAAAACTGAATGAAGAAGACTTAAAATAACAAAAGCATCCAGTCCCAGCATACAGAGACTCTTGGAGGGACTGTGTGAGAATGCTGGGAGTGTCTGACTTGTGCATGCTGCAGCTGTGTTTCACTGACAATTTGTCGGTATTTGCATGATAGCAGTTCTCCTGCTGCTACTTGAGCTCTAATGTGCTTTAGTTGTAAACTGTTTCCAAGCAGTTGTAAACATTCCTGAAGCCAGTTTTAGTTAAGTTGAACTTACAGATTCTATGTGCTGGTGGTATTGGAGGCAATATTAGGTAAGAATAATAGAAAAATAAGCTCCTTCAAATACAGAGGATTCATTGACTCAGTGGCTATTGGTATTTGCCAGAAAAAGGGAACAAAAATGTGTAAGGGAATGCAAAACAAGAGGAATGATAGCATTCAGTATATCTTACTAATGGCCTGGTAGTTGAGAAAACATTATTAATAATCATTACATGCAGTATGAAGTGTGGTGGCAAAATTCCACACCTCTCCCATTTTGACAAACCAAATTCTGTGCCACATGCAGCAGTAGGTATACAGACTACTACCTTCAGGTAGCAGGAAAAAACATATACAGAATAAGCATGTATGATCTTACCTCAAAATACAGGAAAACTAGAACTTCATCTGGTGTGAGTTCATGTAAGGCTAGATTTGCAGAATGAATCAGGAAAATGTGATTTCTGCCTTGAGGATATTGCAGTGTTCTGGTGCTTAGTTTCATCCTAAACTAGGCTGACATTTATATATTTAAAATCATAAAATGAATGAACTGCAGAAAAATAGTAGTAGGAAAAGATGAAATGACCTTACAAAATCATTTCAGTTTGAGTGTTATAATGTAGTATTGAACTGAGAATTCTACAGTATAAAAAAGGAACGCAAGAAATAGATTGTGATATATGTGCTTTTCATTTATGATTTGCCTTTTTTTTTCCTCCCTAATGTGTGTTTTCAAGTGTGTAACAAAAGAGCTGTCTTGAAGCTTATTGTGATTTAAATGGAGAGAATTCTGCTAGGAAAATGAAAGTTGGGTTGCATTACTGTTTTCATGTGAATTTCCCAGCAAAGGGTTAGGCTGCAGAATAAAACTAATCTGATTATGTGACTGGCTAGCAAATGAACAATCAACAAGTTGGCATGAATCTATGTTGGACTTTGTTCAGAAGTGTTAATATTTGATGGTTACGTGTTGTGTAATCTTCTGAATATTGTGTACTCTTTAGTATTGTAATTCTTTAGTTGTGTTCCACATGTGATTCCAAAGGCCTTTGTAACAAACTGGAAATAATGTGATGCTTAATGAGATTCAAACCTCTGTTAAGGTAAAATATGAGTGTTATGAACTGTGACAGCTGTTTATAAGCTGTCTGGAGTTTCATGTCATTGTGTGTTTCAAGAGGAAGGAATGACTGGATGCCTTGTTGCCTAAGCAAGGTGGCTTATAAGCAACAGGTATTTTATATGCTATCTCACTGCGCATGTGACTTTTAATATGCAGGTGAGTAGGATGTTCTTGAATTAATAATACAGTAAGACAAATATCTGAGCAGATGGGATTATACACCACAAAAATTGCTTCCATATTTTGTGATAAAACAGGCTCAGTCTGTGACCTGCATCTTTGACATCAGTTAAGTGGAGTTGCAACTTGTAATGATGTTTTTCAGCTAATGCCATTTTTGATACACACTGAAGCATTTATATTAAAGGTTATAAAAACCAAACCGAAAGAGCCAAGGAAAAAAAAGCACACCAAAAAACCCACCCCAACAACTGGAAAAATTTGCAGTGATGGATTTATTGAACCTGCCAACTGGATGTAACTCCATTCACCACCACTCTCTGGGCCTGGCCATGCAGCCAGTTTTTAACCCAAGAAACTTCATGGGGTTTGTGTTTGTGGTGATTTTTTTTCTCAGGTGTGGTTGTCTTCACTCAAAAGGAGAAGTCATGTGTGTACAAGGACTACTCTGTAGTTACTGGAAGGCTATTTGAGATGTATCATCCATATACTTGCTTATGCTATTTCCAGTGGAGCTTGGAAGCTGGAAGGAATATGGAAGGGCTTGGGAGGCTGAGGTACAAGGTTTTGATTTGCACCATATATGAGATGATGGAGTCCCGTGACTCAGCAAGGCACCACCCCTGCTAGATATGAGGGGGAAGGGCCTGACCATATCATGAAGGTCCCAGCTTGGACTTAAAAGTACTTGGTTTTAGATTATTGAATGTGTACATACTCAGAATAAGAATTAACAACAACGGCATCATTCAAGAGATGCCATTTCTTAACAGCCAACCTTCTTGTCTCCTCTTATTCAAGTGGTTGAGCAGTTTTGACTTGAGGTTTTGATCCAGAGTAGGTGTTGAAGCCTTAATTAGATTTGTCATCAGGGTTGCATGCTTAATGATAGAGCAAAGTGGGTTGTGGAGTTTAATGTCACTCAGCAGTATCATTCAATTGGAAACTGCAATATTGTTTTGCAGGGGCTAAAAGTTTTCCCCTCTGCTTTGGAATGAAACACAAGCTTGATATGGTTTATGTCAAGAAAGGGAGCAAGACACAGATGTTCAGAGTAGTAGCTAAGTGGTTGGGCCATTTCATATGTGGAAGATCCAGTTTGTCCTGTCTCCAAATCAAGCAGAGAAGGAACATTCAATGATAATTACTGGAAGAGCTGCTTCTGAGTTCTCCCTTGCTTTCACCTTTCTCTCCTCATAAAATTAATGATGTTATTCTACTACATTAAATAGTTCTAAAATAGCACACAGAAACCAGTATGAATCCATCCATAGGTGAAATAAAATTGAAGTGAGAAATAACCAAAATAGATGGAGAATATGGAATATTTTATGCTTTGACAATTAGTCAAGACCAATTGTAACTGGTCTTTAACTTTGCTCTGACCATGGGTATGCTCCCAGCAAAAGCAGGTTTTAGAACCACTACTCTGAAGAAAGTTAGGGCACAGCCTGCCTTTGGAATATTCTACTTGAACTTTTAGCCACTCTTGATTGACAGAAGTTGAACAACTTAATGTTAACTATGGTAGTTAGTGAGAACAACACACAAAGTGAGTGAGTATTCCCTGGCAGGTGTGGTGACCTAACAGAGCTCGGGGAAAAGTTAGCAAGTGGCCAGCTGATGAAAGCTGTGCTACTTCAGATCTTGAGCAAGTACCTGATGGGTGCATGAAGACCATATGAGCATGTTTTTCTTCTAACGACCAGGTTAGACTGACTACTTGCATCCATGGAGGTAATTTTAGAGTTGTGCTCAAGCTGAAACTAACGTGAGGATCATTATCTGGGGACTCCCATGGTAAGGGAGTTATCTGCCCCCAGACAAATGCGACCACATAGCTTATAATTGCAAGGTACTGCAGGACAACGAGTTACCCATTAATCAGCTGAGACATCGTGTAGTGTTAGCAAATGTGTTATACTTTGCAGCTGGAGCAGATTGAGATAATTCATCTGGTCTTCTACTACAACTCCACAACTAATTTGAGGAATTGCCATGAGATATGCTGGGACAATCTAGCCTGTACTGTCTGATCCCATCATTGCCAAATGCACTCTCCCAGCAGGTTTATTGTCACTTTTTTCCCTCTGTGGCATTAAATGCTAGTCTGTTGAGTTTTTTTATATCTGTGTAAATGGGATTAACAATAGAAGTAATTATTTTTTCAAAGCACTGCTTGATGCAGATATTAGAGGCCTCTAAAGTTGCTGTTAGGCTTCAAGGGGATGTTCTGATGAATTCATAATGCCCCTTGGGTAAAGAACAAAATAA
This sequence comes from Acanthisitta chloris, assembly GCF_000695815.1. Classification (NCBI taxonomy): domain Eukaryota; kingdom Metazoa; phylum Chordata; class Aves; order Passeriformes; family Acanthisittidae; genus Acanthisitta; species Acanthisitta chloris. Next base: position 10,291 of record NW_008657247.1, on the reverse strand, counting down.
ATAGAATCACTATTTATTGCTCTCTATGGATCACATACATGTAGTCACATTTAAATGAAGTGAGATGCTAAAGCTGTAACTACAGCAATACTGTGAGATCCATGTAGAGTTAATTTTATGCTTAGTTGGATCAATCTATCGAATGTGTTGGTTTCTATCTTCTTGAATTTATGTGGGAAGTAATGTTTGAACAGAGATGTGCTACAGCAATCAATTATGAATAAATACGGGATAATAAATGTAAAACAGAACCACTCATTCTCTAGTAGTGTGGACAGAAACCTTAACAGAACTTGTTTACTTAGGGAAGACTACCAGTAACTTGTTTACCTTACATAGAATCACTGGAGTGAAAAGTGATACTAGCTGGATTTGTTATGTAAATACAACTTTTCACAGATTTCTGAGTATTTTTAGTCTCAGCAGAACAGTCTGAAGTTTGTTAGCTTACGTGTTGTACATATTCATGGGCTAGACGTGTTGTACATATTCATGTTCTGGCATATGATAACACGATTTCTAAAGTTACATAAAAGAGGTGTTTGTGGGGAAATGAGTGGATTCATTTGACTTCCATGTAATTTTCATCCGGGTCACAGAGGTTGCATCTTAAAACGTCTCAATTCTAAACAAAAGTATTAACTCTCCAAGCCCGAAATAAGCCCTTGGGGGTGATAGTGTGCCATTCATCCATCACTCTAGTCAGCTGCCAAATAACAATTCAGGAGCTTTCCCTTAGTTCTCTGGTCGATGACATGTCCCCAAAGAAAAAGCTGTTATTTTGTAAGACTTTCTCAAAGGCAGAGAAGAATTGCATTTTTTTAAAAAGAAGTTCTATAATATCCAAATCAGTAGTCAAAGTTTTATTAGCCCCGTTAAAGTTTGAGCTGATTGCTTCTGAACTTTAATGAAATCCATGGAGCTTCACAAAAAGCATGAGGGGAGCAGCAGAAAAAGGATTAGTCTCTCTTGGAGTCTGCGTAGTTCAGTCAAAAGCATCTTCGTGTTACTTCCTTTTTTTCTTAATGTCTGTTATTTTGGCATTGTTTGAAAAATAATATCTCACTGACTACCCCCAGTGAGACTTAATTTGCAGTCATACTAGCCTAAATTACATATGTAAAAGACTATTTTTAATAGCTTCATAAACAGTAATTAGTTTTCTTTTCGTAAAATCTGAACTTAAACTTGCACCTATGTTAAATACCCATGGCTTAAAATAGATGGTTTAAAGACACAGAAAATGAAAGATATATTTACTTGATCCTTTATGTGCTGATAAAACCAATAGACGTTGCTGGCTTATCTGTTACCTCTAGCAAAGTCTTAGCTTTAGACTTCCAAATCAGAATGGTTTTGCTAGAGTCACTTTGACTCTTTCTACTAATAAGCGAAGGCACTGACAGTCAGTGGGTTTTATTTCATGCTTTTTAAATAGGAAGAAAAACCTACTTGCTAAGGTTTAGTGTTTAACAATGTCAGAGAACCTCAACGTTGCTGGCTTATCTGTTACCTCTAGCAAAGTCTTAGCTTTAGACTTCCAAATCAGAATGGTTTTGCTAGAGTCACTTTGACTCTTTCTACTAATAAGCGAAGGCACTGACAGTCAGTGGGTTTTATTTCATGCTTTTTAAATAGGAAGAAAAACCTACTTGCTAAGGTTTAGTGTTTAACAATGTCAGAGAACCTCATTTGAGTAAGACGGTTTAACTTTTCCCTACAAAGACATGGAGACTAGAATGATATGACTAATGATTTGTGCTCTCTCCTTAAAAATATTAAAAGGAAAAGCATTAGAAGGTAGATGTAATTTAGCTGTTACAACAGAATATGCCACCTTGGCTCAGTTACTTTTGGAGGCAAATAATGATGGGCTCAGCTTTTGCAGTGCTATGTCTAAAAAGATGCAAGTCTCATGCTTGTTCAGCATAGGATCTTTCTGGAATAAAATCCTGATGTTGTTCTGCTGCAGATGGTGGTTGTATACAGACATGGATAGGTCTGTGATTGCCATCTCACCTGCTGCACTTAGCTTTGAGGATGCTGCAGCATGGATTGTTCCACTGGTCACATGTGGCAGCAGGCTTGATTTTTTTCAAGGTACTGATGATGATAACTTGCCAAACTGTTTACTTTCAACCCACAGCAGAATGGCAGATACAGACAAACAAGTATCTGCAGTAACTAAAGGAGCATGCAGATCAACATGCAAATTCTAAATGTGCCTTTTTCATGCATAATCACTCCTAAGAAACAGAATTGAAGAAAACCCTGTCAATTATTTTAGCATGTTATTCTATATTGATACAATCTATGTAGTTTGAAAGAAATGTGTGTACAGCTGAAAATGAGGTAATTCAGAAAGCAAAGGGAAAATAGTGGTCTGTTATATCTGGAATGCAGAGTCAGTACCTCACATAATACACCCTTGCTCCTGGTGAGGAGGAACTGCGCAGTAACACTGGTCGTATTCACTAGGCCAGGAGTGATACTCTCAGAAGTTCTGATTATGGAAGCAACAGATTGAGTTACTGCACCACAGTCTGTAAAGTGCTGGAGGAGAGTTTATTTTTTGTGCCTTTTGATGCAGTCAGGATAGTGAATATTTACAATAGCAGTGCATTTATCACTATGGTAAAAAAGTTATTTTATTTGCATATTCATACAGTCAAATTGAAAATACAGAGCTTAATTGTTGCTTTCAGTTTACATCATTTAACATGTGGATGCTTCCAAAGGAAATCTGATAACTGCACATCAAATGCTTCACTGTGCTGCCCCTGATAGTTCAGACTGGCCATCACACCAGTCTAATAGCTCTTTTGCCTTTTCCTCCTCAAAAATATTTTAACCGCTTGGATAGCTGTATTTGGTAATAAATTAAGAACACTCATAAATGTATGCAGTGTGAAAAACTGTGTTTTAAATAAGATTAAGCTCTTGAGAACTTGGAACGTGATATTCTACTACAAGTGTTTATTAAAGAGCCTACTACACACTAGAAGGAGTGGTTGGCTGACAGGAACTCTTAAGAGTTCTCAAAGTTTGCATGGAACTAGTTCCAACAATTCCTGTATAAATATATTTTTTAAAACTCCTTTGTTTTATGGGCAGGAACCTGAAAAGTAAGAAATCAGATCAGGATTTAGGCTACTATTGTTCCACATAAGGAATTTGCTATCAAGAAAAAACTAATTCTGATAATTTAAGAAAATTATTCCACTTAACCTGGAATTTGAGGTCATGAGTGACATACTAAAGAAATACGCGGTTTTTGCCAACTTAATGCCTGTTATTAATTGATGAATCTGTGATCCTTTCCATTTAGATTTATCTCAGAATAGGAAAGGCGTTTGGCAACAATATTTATGCAGCACTAAGTCTTCCATAATGATCTTAGCTTGAGAATATTGTGCCCATGAAGTGTGCAGATGACAATGTGTACAAATAAACCAAGAAGGAATCTGTAAATAGGACAAATAGATCGAGGTGCTATTATTCAGTAAACTTAAAGCCACTTGTTGGGGGACCAGAAGTAACAAGTCTCAGAAAGCTTGTATAATTATATTTTCTTGCAGTAAGAAACAAAAAGTAAGCACCGAGAAAGATAATGTAATTTGATTACTGAGGTGTGCTCATAGCTGTTCAATACAATGTATGTGTAATGCAGCTGTAACTCTACAAGGAGGTTATTTGAAGTACATGCTGTACTTAAAAGGCTGTTGTAATACTGTTCATTAACACGACTGGCGTGTTTTTCGTTATTCCTTCAAAACAGGTGCAGGAAAAACCAGGTGGTCAGCTGCTGACTTAGGGGCCAGGTACAGCTCTGGAGTAGCCAGCTGTGGCTTCTGTGTTGGGATTACCTTGAGGAACTGGCTGTGCTAATGGGAAGGCATTTGTGGGAGAACTTGAGCTCAAGTGGAAACAGGTCACTATGGTACACAGCAACATACACACACCAAATTAAGTAGCAGGAGTCCCCTGTCTATGATCTAGTCTCCAAAGTATGTCATACACATCTTCTGGCTCTTGGCTGCAAGCTGTTGCCACAGCCTGTGGAAGGTTGCTAAGTTGCAGACTGTTTATACTCTCATTCTAGGCTACAATTCCTATTTCCAAGAGTTTATGCCTGGATGAAAATAGTGTTTGTTCCTCAGCAAGGATTACTTGTGTGCTAGGTAAGTGAATCCAGTGAAGCTTTCCAAATCAGCTGAAATAAAGCTTCTTTAAAAGAAAAACAAGAGATGTACAGTTGAAAATTTGGTAAATACATGAAACCAAGAAGATAATGAAGCAGCAGCAATGTATTGGATTGGCACAGTGGTACAGCAACAGATTCATACATGGAAAGAAGATAACAGAGTAGATACACTGTTCACTATTATACACTTATTAGATTTGGCTGATGATACAACCTCTTTATTTTTGTATGTGGTGGGACTGTCCAGTTGGAAGCAGGGTGGTTTCTGAATTTGTTTTTACTTCTGCTGCCACTTTTCCTAGACCTTAAAGATAATGTGTTGATCTAAAGATAACTTCTGGATTTATTTTTTGATCCCATTTCAGTCTAAGAAAAAGGCTTTAAGTTGTTACTGGTTTTTTTAATGTAATTGAAGAAAGAAATTGATTGATAGGGCCAGTCACCAATGAGTTAGATTTCTTGTATTATGAGAAGCATATAATAACCACTGAGAACTGTATACTTAAATGAATAATCATCTCTCAACATTTCATCCTTTTCTGTTCCATTTTCTGATATATGGGTCATAGCTTGAAGGATAATGTCCCTCGCTTTGTGTTTGCTTCATTTTTCAAAAAACAGTAAAGGTTCCCTTTACTGTTCCAACTGGCTTTTGTTTCAAAGCCACTTAATTATTATCCAATGAAATGGTTCTATTCCTAGCTTACTTAAAATCTAGTCAGAAGACTGTTCTTCAAGACTTCCATTTTTTTTATGCTGTAAATTAATTTCCAGTCAGCTTTAGAGCTAGAAATGTATCGCTTAAATGCATATTGAGAAGAAACATTTCTTGTTGAACTTTCTTTCCCATGGTTGTTTCTCAAACAAGTGCATTCTCTCACCTTTTACACAAGAGCAAATGGATTTTTATTCTTCCTGAAACCAAGATTGGTAATTTAGTAACTTATGTTCTGCAGATGGCAAATTATGCGTAACTTTAAATACTTTAATGATACTTTGATCTTTCTGAAATATTGTTGCTCATACATAAAACAATCGTAATAAAAAAGTCTGCATAATTAAAACAAAACCAGTATTTTTTTGCTTAAAATGGTCATAGGAGTATAAGATACAGGATCTTGCTATCAATCAGTAATTTGTTGGGGATCCAAAGAACACTGAAGCCCTGCTCAGTTACAGAGGGTGCATTAGACTGAAGCAGAGTTACTAGGCTCTGTAAGCATCTGCTTTTGAAAGTGGAAGTCTCCACAAAAGAGGCACATTCTTCTACATATTGCACATAAATTTTAGGTCAGCTGTGTGATGGACTAGCCTGCAATATTTGTTGATATCTGGGCACTGATGAGGCTGATACGACACACTGAAAGGGCTCTGTGCTTAAGTATGTTGGGATTGGAACTTCTCCAGTTCTCAAAACATTTGAGGATGGAGAGGATACAGAGATGGCTTTATGGAATGTTGAAAAAACAAACCTACCAGAAGTTATTCCTGTATGTGCTTCTGTAATGTTTACTGTAATGTTATTGCATATTTATGCTGCCTAGTTACTTCTAAAATTAACAAACTTTTTTTAAAAAGTATGCTACACAATCCCCATGCGAAAGTGGAAATTATCTCCAGTAGTGTCCTACCTGTTATTACAGTATAATTTTCAAGCACAACACCTAAAATGTTCAGTCATGTCAGAACTTCTGTAGCTTAGTCTGCATAAAGGCTGCTCCTAGCAATAAGAGCTAAAATGGTTCTTGCAGTTATCACTGTTCTGACACAGCACCTAAAACTAAAAATTATGAATAGCAGTGCTTATCTGGTAACAGGTTCTTAAATTGCTTAGTCTTTTTTTCAGTCTTCAGACTATAAAGATATTTCTTAGCTGCTGTACTGTCAAATTAGAACAAAGAGTGAAAGCATTAGTTCATAGTTCCATCAGAATGATCATGAGAAGGACAGAATTCAATTAGAAGGTCTGGACCCATAGATCACTGATTAATTGAATGAACATATTAGATTAATTAGATTAATCAACATAACTTTCACTTAAAATAGTGGTCTTAAATTATTTGCATTAGACTAGTTATTTTTGTATTTAGTTCAGTCTCTCTGGAGAAACATAGGCTGTCTAAATGTTTCAGCAATGAACATTTTACCTAAATCTCTAATACAGCTAAATCAGCTTACCACATAATAAAAATGTTTGCCCTTTTACAAGCAGGACTCTGTACCATGTGCTGCCTTTTTCTTTTCTATAATTAGCAGAAACATTTGGAAACTGCAGTAACACTTTCTCTGTATCTTTACAAGAAACGAAATGACCTAAAAAGGGAAGAAAGACAAGTCTAGGAAGGCACACAGCTAATCTAAACATCACTCACAACTTGCAATCAGGGAGACACCCCCTCCCTTCTCCAACCAGATCCTTTCAGTATTTGTGTTCTGTTTTTGTTTTTCTAACTCTCTCTCTTCACTACAGATTTCCCTACTTGGAAATATTATCATTTGAGATCACTGTACAGCAACAACAGATAAAGCTGTGCCAAGCTGCAAACTGGCCCATGGGGTAAGAAATCAGTAAAGAACATGTACACTGCAGACACAGCCTACCCCAACATGGAAGTACTAAGTTCCTCTGTCATTTTAGTAGTGTTCACGTTGTTCAGATAATTGTGTGTTGTCTCTATGCCTAGTAGAAACTTTTCAAATAAGAAAATGGTGAAGAAAAATATTACTTTCCACTTGGAAAGCTGAATTTTGAATTGCTTTATAGTGTCAAACTCCTGAACTACTGTCTTTATTATAATTTCAGCCAGCAATACTTTGTCCAAGTTTTCTGACTGTACAAATGGTTCAAAACTGTAAGTACACAAAAATAATACCAAGACAATTTTATGCCAGGAAGAGACAGTATAAGAGATTAGAGGGACTTCTGTAGTGTAAGAAAACCATAAACCTATTTTTTTGACTGGTTAATCATCCACAGCAATAGAATTCATATGAACACAGAATCTCAGCATCAGTATTTTAGTAGTGCCCTATGAAGGCAGTTAGATCTGTGATTCTGCAAAAGCTTAATGCACAGCAAGAGAAAATGACTTTACATATATATTACATGTCTGTAAATATGACCACAGGTCTAATTTCTGGACATCCAAACTTTTCCCTAGAAGCTTTTCAGCTACTGCAATTAGACAGAAACTGAAGGCATAATCGTTGGTTGATATCAAGTTAGGACACAGTCTTGTTGAGTCCTCCTGTGCAATCTCCATCACCTGCACAAATTTTGGTTAATAAACCAGACATAAAGCCTAATTAGCTGGAAATTATGTAAGGCTAGACCTATCAGTACAATTTAGGAGAAATCCCAGAGAGCAATTGATTCTTGCAGAGATTGTGATCTCTAGAGCCCCTTCTTGGATACTAATGCCGTGGAAAAATAAGCTGTCTTTATTTCATACAATTCTTCCCCATTTAGCCATTTTGAAACACAGTCAGCATTGACAAAGACCTGGGATGGCAGCAGTGAAAATAAAATGAAGGCTTTAAAATAAACTTGGCACTAAGCCTCACTGTGTTGCTAGTTTACTGTTTGATTTGAGGTCATGTGAGGCTTCTGCTCAGTAAGCAGATGCTGTAGGTTAACCATACTGCTAGATCCTAAACAGCTGTGAAGGAGACACAAAGGCACAACGTTTATTATTACGATTCAGACAGACCACTAAGATGGTAGTTTGTTCCCACAGGAATGAACAGTTAACAGTAGTTTCTGGGGCAGTTAAAAGCAACTTGATTATTAGGCTTTTGGCCCCTATGTGCCAAAGCTTTTTGATGGGAACTGTAAGGCTTGCCAAGTTGGAATGAGGACTTAATATAGGGGGGGAGAAGGAAATGGTCATGTTTAATTTTGTGGCTGTAAAAGATGACTGGTTTATAGGGAAGGCTTTTAGCTTTCAGAATAATGTTGAGGACTGCAGAGGAAAAGCACTGGTCAGGCAGTACTAGAATAAGGGGTCATTTTGGCAAAGGAAACTAGTTTATTGTTAATTCCTTAGGAGGCTTAGGGTGACACTTTAAATTTACGGCTATGACAATGGCCCAACAGTGGAAGTACTTTATCAAATCCTGCAATCCCAAATACTAACAGTAAATGTAACACCTCCCCTCATACCCCTGCCTTTAGTCTAGCTGAAAATCCAGTTCAGAAGATGACAACGCTATAGACCACGCAAATCTAACAGTGGAAAAAAACATACATTTGCCTTTGCTTCTTGAGCTTAAGCACAAACCTTATGGTACCAATAGCTCACCAGTCTAATAATGCATTTTATCGTGTCTACAGCCCTCACTCTGTCCACAATTTCATCATACCCCTGCCTTTAGTCTAGCTGAAAATCCAGTTCAGAAGATGACAACGCTATAGACCACGCAAATCTAACAGTGGAAAAAAACATACATTTGCCTTTGCTTCTTGAGCTTAAGCACAAACCTTATGGTACCAATAGCTCACCAGTCTAATAATGCATTTTATCGTGTCTACAGCCCTCACTCTGTCCACAATTTCATCACATTGCTCT
>NW_008657247.1:270-1505 GCF_000695815.1 Acanthisitta chloris | reverse complement strand
CTGTCCCCCAGCCATGGGACTTCTGAGTCCCAAGCCAATCCACATTGCCAGTTTTTATCTCAGTCTTGCAGGATCCATCAACAGATTCAGTTTTTCAGCCTTCCCTGTTTGATCTCTCAACCTAACCCTAGTCTTTTGAGGAAAGAGCAGGAAATGAACTTCGTGACTTTCTGTCATTTTTAGCCTTACTCTAACACCCAATATTGACTAGCACAGAATGGATTAGGGCAGATCCTGGTGAAGAAATGGAGTGAATTATTGTTAAAGATAGGATTTCAAACATATCAGAGTCTGAAGAATAGTTTTTGCATTGTCCCATATGGCTTACAGGTCTAAGATGAGGACTCAGTACTTACAGGCACAAAGCAGTTTAGGTTTGTCTAAAGGTGCAAGTTGCTGGTTTTTCTTTATATTGAGGCTTAGACAACAGCCAGGAACTAAACTGTCAGTCAGATGTACTACTAGATCCTGCAGTTTCTTAGCTGGGACTATGACTGATATGAACAGAAGCATATGGTTTTACACAGACCAATATACTCGGGTGGTTTTAGGACTCCAGTCAAATTTGAACTTTAGGATAAAACCCCAAAGTCATTACCTTCTGTCTTACCCATGATGCTAAAATGAAGGTGTATGGTAAAGGGGTAGATATTTGAAAGACAATTATGAGATAGGTTATGGGTAACTCGACTGTACAGCTGAGCAAAAGCAAAGATTAAAATGTAACATGCTGTTCCACAAAGGCAGCAGTGCTCCAGTGAAGACCGGTGCTAGCAGAAATGCATGGAAGACAGCCAGAATTCCATTGGCTTTGGTTATGTTTGGAAAACTGGTGGCATATCACTTCCCCAAGTTCTGTGAGGATCAGTGAAAATAAGCTAAAGCACTCTTAAAAATAAATTTGGCAGTACATACACTTCAGTGTGTCATCAGCCCTGAACACGGGAAACAAAACAGCCATCTTTTGAGACAGGGTTTCTTTTGACGCACTGAAAGGCCTCCATCCTGTTCCCAGAACTTGACCTGAATAAAGTTGCCACTCCTCTGTTTCTGCCCTTTAACGCTTCTGAAATGGGTGTACTCAAACAAGGACCGCCCTATAAATAGTTGGATTGCATCCTCTTCCTCAGTCATTCTTTGTAAATCCTGAATATCGGTACATGTAAGGAGATGCCAAGTTTTCCCCTTCTGGCTGCAAACAGAGCAGTGCAGTTGGGAGCTACAGCACCCTTGAA
>NW_008657247.1:0-208 GCF_000695815.1 Acanthisitta chloris | reverse complement strand
CCCCACGACTCGCTGCCTGTCTGCGGTGCAGACACAAACATCACGAGTACTCGAGCGTTATTTGTGGCGGATCCTTGTTTGCAGCGCTGCACGTACGGCAGCTCGTAACGATGTGTCTGCTGCGCTAAATTAAGCCGGGGGCTCCGGGGAGTAATCAGCGACTTCCTTTAATGAAGGAACAATACCTGCTAAAGCCAGGACACAACGC
>NW_008657246.1:241-3251 GCF_000695815.1 Acanthisitta chloris | reverse complement strand
TTGAGACCCCATCTCCAATCTGACACCGTGGGGGTGTTTGGATCCCCTCAAACCCAGGGGTTCTGGGCCCCCAGTCCTAATCCAACACCCTGAGGGTGCTTGGATCCCCTCAAATCTGGGGATGCTGAGCCCCCAGATCCAATCCAACATGCTGGGGTGTTTGGATTCACTCAAATCTAGGGGTTCTGAGCCCACAGCCCTGATCCAACACCCTGGGGGTGTTTGGATTCCCTGACCTCTGGGGGTGCAGAGTCCCTGGCCCCAATTCAGTGACCTGGGGGTGTTTGGGCTCCTCAAATCAGGGTGTGCACGAGCCCCAGGCTCTGACACAATGTCCTGGAGAGGTGTCTGGGCCCCTGAAATCAGGGGGTGCTGAGCCCCCAGCCCAGCACCCTGGGGATGTTCAGTGCCACCAGTTTCTGCACTGGTTCCTCCAGAACTTTGAGGCTGAACTGCTGCTCCACTCCAAGAGAACATTTTGGGAGGGATTCAGCCCTTCCTGGAGCCTTTGCTGTTCCCCTGGGTGGCAGCAGAATGAGCTCTGGAGTGTGAAATCAATTCCTAATGCACAAACCTGACTTTTACATTTGGGAAGTGCCGAGCTGAAGTGGTTCCGAGTCACTGATCCCAAACGCCTCATTAGGTCCAGACTGAGAGGTCCCAGAGGAGGGAGAGGATGTGAATTATTGCTGCAACACAAAGAGCAATAAGGGCCGAGGTAATGTGATATGACACAGCTCTGATGATGCTAATGCTCTCATCCTGCTCTGTTCTTATCCTGCTCTGCTCTGATCCTGCTCTGATCCTATTCTGCTCTGATCCTGCCCTGTTCTGGCCTGGTCCTACTTTCATCCTGCTCTGCTCCTGCTCTCTTCTGCTCAGATCCTGCACTGCTCCTGCTCTGAGGGGATCCCAAAATCAGAGCCACACAGTCCTGTCCTTCCTCTTGGTGATGCTTCATCCTCCCACAACTGGAACCAGGACAGCCTCATCCTGGTTCAGGATGATGCTCCACCCTCCAACACTTGGAGCCATGACATTCCCATCCTTCCTTGGGCCTATGCTCCATCCTTCCATACCTGGAACCAGGACAGTCCTGTCCTTCCTTGGGATGATGCTCCATCATCTCACACTTGGAGCCATGGCATTCCCATCTTTCCTTGTGGTGATATTCCATCATCCCACACCTGGAGCCACAATGTCTCCATCCTCCCAGGTCCAGAGCCACAATGTCCCCCCATCCTGGCTTGGTGTGATGCTCTATCATCACACATCTGGAGCCACCACATCCCCATCCAGATGCAGAGAACCATTCCCAGGCCCTGGACCTGCCTGGCACCACCCAAATTCCCCTCACTCCCATCTGTGAGGATGTTGGGATGGACTGAAAGCATTTCCCTAGTGGAAATCATCTCACAGCCCCAAGGACTCATGTCCTCTGGCTGTGTCCCTTATTTCTGTCCCCTCATAGCCCACCCAAACCCCTAGAAACTGCTAGGATCTGCAGGATGAGCTCCTCAGTACCAGGAGATCCTGGTGCTGGTGCTGGAGTCTGAGGGATGGAACAGTGTGGAGCCACCATGGGATGAGGAACAGCTTTTCCCACACACCAGAGGTTTGACGAGGAACAACCACAGCAACTTTGGCATGGAAACATCTCAGTTTGGGGCTCCTGGCAGGGAAAAAGCCATTCCTGCCAAAACTGCTGGCAGGAAACTCCCAGTGGTTGTGGGGGAGTCCAGGAAAAGCAGCTCCACAGGGAATTTTTAAGGCTTCCCCTCTTTCATGGTGTTCCCTGAAGGATTCCCTCACCTCAGCACCACTCAGCCCCAGAGGGACACCCCAGGGCTGTCACCACATGGGACATAGGGACATTTCCCCCCCTGAATCCCTCTCCAGCTCTTGGAGCAGAACCGTTGGAGCCATACTCAGCTGCTGGAAGGTACAGGATGCTCCAAGCCTGCTCCCACCCCCACTGCAGCCCCTCCCTTCCAAGCCAGGGACAGGAATGCAAAGTACAGGACGTGTCCAACAGCGCTCAGGGACAGCTGCTGTCAAGTCGATGTCCCCAACACGGCTCTTCCTCCCAACCCCTCCGGGACCACAGGATGAGGTGATGATCTGTCCTGCATCGCCGTGTCCTGCTCCGTGTTCCCATTCCGTATTCCCGGCCCGTGTTCCCTGTGCATGTCGGCCCCAGCAGCCACTTTGCCACATCATTTTGCATTTTGCTCATTGTTCTTACACTTTGCTCCTCATTTTTGCACTTTTCACGGTTATCAGGACCTGAAACATCAGCTCTGAGGGATGCAGGGGGTGGCAGAGCCTGCCCTTCCCGTCGGAGGATCCTCGGGACACTGCAGAGTGGGAAGAGTTTTGTTCCCTATCCTCGGTTTCCCTTCCCATGGAGCAGCCTCACACCTGTGAAGCTGAGGGTGCCCAGCACCAGAGGCCGAGTGAGATCCTGGGGAATTTAAAGCACTCCAAACCACTCTGGACACATCCAGCAGTGCTGCTGGAAAGGTTTGGGGTGTCCTGGTGTGCTCTAGAGGGTGGGAGAGGCAGGAGACTACCCACAGGGGCTCCAGGGCAAGGACAGGGCTGGGACAGTGCCATGGTGGAATTATTCCATGGTGGTACAATGCTGTGGTGGGATAATGCCACGAGGCACCACATCATGGTGAGACAATGCCGTGGTGGGATAATGCCACAGCGGAATAATGCCATGGAGGGACAATGCCAGGGAGGAGTGATGCATAGTGGGACAATGCTCTGGTGGGACAATGCCATGGTGGGATGATGTCAATGAGGAGTGATGTTATGGGGGGACCATGCTGTGGTGGGACAACACAATGGGGGGACAATGGTCTGGTGGGATGATGCCATGGTGGGGAGGGTCACGGTTGAGGGGTTGCAGCCAGGGGGTCACACCTCCCCATCATTCCCCTGAGCCCCAACACCCTGTCCCAAGTCACTCCCACCCCCCGGAGGAGGCAGACAGGACATCACC
>NW_008657246.1:0-217 GCF_000695815.1 Acanthisitta chloris | reverse complement strand
GCAGACAGGACATCACCACTCTGGGACCCCACAAGCACCACTCAGCATCCCTTATCCCCCGGGCAGGGTCAGCTGCTTTGGGGAGCAGCTTTGGGGGGTTCAGATGATGAGAATCAGGTCTCAGCCCCCCCAAACCCTGCAGCACGAGGGGAAACTGAGGCACATACCCAGTGCTCATGGGTGGCCCAGGGGCTTTCCGTGGGATCCCTGTGGTTTC
>NW_008657245.1:12158-24396 GCF_000695815.1 Acanthisitta chloris | reverse complement strand
CAATGTGGGTTGGATTTTGACTACATAAATCCTGTAATGAGTGATGACTTAGTGGCCTCCTTGCAATGCCCATTGTGACAAAGAGTGCATGAAGGATTTATTATGTTGATACCTTGTGTTGTATGTCTTGGAGCTTTTCCTCTCATTCTAATAGCAAGAAATTGATGAAATCCAAGATGTTTGCAAAGTAGCCTTAAGATCTTTGTAATATTTCTTGAAAAACTTTCTCCTGAATTATGTTTGTTCTTTGTATTTGCTGGCTATATGGTTCAAGTCTTTTATACTGCATTTCTGTTATTCTAATTTGTGCAACTATATAGTAACCAATAAAAAAATATGAAGGGGTCACAAAAGTTACAGGAGGAAATATGAAAACAAGAAGAAATAATATGCACCTGTCTCTCTTGTCCTGTGAATAACTGGATCTGTATTGAGGTCTTTGAGACTGCTGGTTTGGGGTTTTTTTGGTCTTATTTCTTCTCTGTGGTTCCAGGATTTGAGGACTGGCAAGTATAACAAAAAAGGAGACCCAAAGAGTGAAATGGCTTTCCTTTAAGGCAAGTTAGAGCTATGTACAAGTAGAGAAAAGACTTAAGGGGAGAGATTTAAATAGCTTAAAAGAATGTAACCTACTGGCCATGCCTGTTCCAAAGAAATATCTTTCCTCTTTATAGTGACTTAATATAGCTTCCAGAATTAAAAATAGGACACAGTTACTCATGCAAATCTTCTCCATTAGCTGTTATAAAAACATCCCGCAATATGCAAATGTTTGAGAACCAGCTCTGTACTGTATAAATGCCTTTTGTTGCTAATACCTTGTTGCTTTTCTTGCTAGAAAGTAGCATTAGGTAAGCCCTGCTTTGCAGGTGTGAGGCTGCAAATGACCTCAGGACTTGCATGGGCAACTTTACAGATTTTTTTATCCCTCTCTTCTATCTAAAACTGGAAAGGAGGCTTTCTACAGGTTGTCACTGTATCCTATTCTTAGAAAGGGATGTGATTTCTAATTCTAGCAAACAGAACATTATGGCAAGCAGACATGTCTGTTTCAGTTTAATTGTGGTGACCTCTGAGATCTCAGAGGGAATATCTGTGGTAAACTTTTAAAACTGATTTTCTGTCTTCTGTTACGGTTGCATTTTACGAACATTTTACTGGGTGCATGGGCCTGACAGTCTTTTTGTTTGTTTTTTTTTTAATATGATATATCAACCAAACATAGGGAATACCCTGTTTTTCATGAGGCAGTGTTAAAGTGCTCATTGTAATTTAAAGAAGTAACTCTCAGATTACTGGTGATATATACAAAAGGAAAAAAAAGGAAATCTTTTAAGTATAATTCACTGTATATTTAATACATATTAACACAGTGTGCACATCTGAATGCTTCTATTGAAAATTTCATTGAATTGCTGGGAAGTGTAGTTGGATGATGAGCTGAAGTACTTTGCTTCCTGAGGAATGCTGCTGTGTAGGCATGTGTCAGATACTGCCCCAAAGCTGCAGAATGCAGCTCCTCCTGGGCTGGGAAGGAGGGGAAAGAAATTTATGGCTTCAGAATACTGAGTGGGAGAAATATTTCCTGCTTGTAGAGCAGGGAATGTCTCAAAGGTGAGGGAACTAAACCGTGTTACTGCACGCTGTTCTGGGAGGTACCTGTTGTCAGGCTGATAACAAACTCTTATTTCAGACTTCACGCTTAGATCTTTGTACTGTTTAAATAGCATAATGTGTTACTATTCAAGTGATCAAAGTGCTTCAGCAGGGCCTTTTGTCCTTCTCAGTGTTGTATTATACTAGGAAATGTTTGTTTATTAATTTCTTGTTGTTCTTTTCCAGGTTGCTGATCTACGGCTCCATAAACTGGATGAATTGGACTGTTTGATCCAGGGCCTCCTTTACGTTGATTCTGTTGGTTTCAATGGCCAACCAGAGTGCTATTATTTTGAAAATCCTACAGATCCTGAACAGTGCCAGAAAAAGCCTTACTGCCTTGATAATCCATATCCTATGCTGCTGGTTAACATAGGCTCAGGGGTTAGCATCCTAGCTGTATATTCTAAGGACAATTATAAGAGAGTTACAGGATCCAGGTAAATTTAATTTTCTTTCTTTTAATTCTGTTTTCTTTTCTCCTTAGTAACTGAGCAGGTAGAACTAGACAGTGTGACCAGTAGGTGCAGCCCCAAATTGTGCTTGTCTTCCCATTTCCTTTAAAAGCCTACTAGTAGCAAGGCTGAAAATATCCTAGGATTCCTTCAGAAAGAGGGTCTACATCAGGGAAATCATTGATCTGTTCAGCTTTAGACCTGCCTTAGTCTCTTGTTGGTGTTCTTACTTACTTCCCATCTCTTGCTGTGAATTACCAAAATAAAGCTGTCCCAGTAAACACATCACTCCCCTGCTTTGATCCCCTGGAACAGCCAGAGCAATGAAATAAACATGTTTGAGCTAAACAAAAACCTCTTGCTTAGTAGTTAGGATGTACCCAGGATATAAAACTTTGTAGGCTGGATTTTGATAGAGGAATCTCACTAGATCCCTTGTTTCTTTACTGATTGCACTAGTCTTTTGACCATGCTGGTAAATTAAGTTATGCCAGTTTGTAAAGACTAGAATCTCATTGTCTGAATTTGTTGTTAGTTTGTCTGCAATGTGTGATTTCAGCCTCAATCAGTTAGTGATTTGTAGTGTACAGCTGAGTTGAAGTGGTCTCTGGCCTACGTTCAGTAAGAGAGTTAGATGTAACTGCTCTGGTAGGTATTCAGGACTTCAGTAGCGTGGATGCAGAATTTTGTTCTTAAGGCCAAAACCCAACAGTGTAAATTTCCTCTGTAGATGTGGCAACAGTGTTACCTTTTAGGAAAGCACTTTAGTTACAAATGTGTCTATCCAGAGGAATAGCAAAAATACTAACAAATCTATGCCACTTTTTTCTCACACATGCAAACTAAACCGATGTACTTCATTTTTAGTAATCTTGTAATATTAAAAAAGAAAACAAATCAAACCACCAAAATAGAAACCCAAAAAAAAACTTCTTTCAAAACAACAAAGTAGCTTCTTGGCATTGCTGTAGTCCCTTCCAAAGCTTCATTCTGTTCTTCAGTGCGTGGTACATACTAAAGTTTCTCCTGTGTACTGCACATGACTGCATATGTCTCCTGTTGCCTTATCTAGGGCATATGTGTATGTCACAATGGTAGCCATGAGCCATTCTTCTGTATCCAGTACAGATAAACACAAGTTGAATGGGAGAAGTATTGGTTTTCTTGCAGTTCTGGTTGTTTTTCAAGCACAGAAGTTTTGGCATCTTCCGAAGATGCCAAGAGGAAGATGTGCTTCTGATCCTTTCCACTATGGAAGGAAAAACATAACTGCAGTGTGTTGCTGACTTTTGTTATAGATGATGGAAATCAATATTGCCTTGTGGCTGGTGTGCAGAGCTTCCTACTGTTCAGATGCTGAAGGTATTACAGTGCTGCTAGATGTGTTCTGAAAATCTTAGCCAACAATCCAAGAGCATGGAATAATGCACCTCCTGAGCATTTTCATGAAGTGCAAGTCTGGTGTCTCACTGGTCCTCTCATTTACAGTGTGACTGCAGCCAGTGCAAATAAGATAACTTTTCAAAGGTTAAGAAAGAATGAGGAAGGATGTGGAGACTAGTAAGTTGTTGCCTGTTAAGACTGAACAGTCCAAAGTAGAATTTTAATGAGTTAGCAACCTGTTATGCCCAGTTTAATACTCCCTGCTAAACTTATATAATCAGTAAATATTGTAGTTGAGCCTTTACCAGATATTAAAGTGACTGCTCCTTAAAGTTCTTGCAGGGAAAGAACATTCAGGACTGATGCTAACCTTGCTTTGAACAAGAACCAACCAGATGCTTTCTGCCACTGGCTAGGGAGACAAGATCTGTCTTGGCTGCCTGCCCCTGGATAGATATCTAGCTTTGTTCACTGTTTATTCTTTCCTCACTGATTTGAGTGCTCTGTTGGCCAATTATTCTTGCACAAGGAAAGTCTGCTAGAGTGCTACAAATAGCAAAGTGATATTTGTGGTGTTAGATTGGACCTTATTTTTAGCTAACCATTTATTTAGCATAATTTCTCCCATTTAAGTTTTAAAGACTTGAGAGTATTTCAGTCAAAACAACACTGGATGACACTTGTGTTAATAGAAACTCAACTTGTGGTGTCTGTCTTCACTTCTCTGAGGGAGAAGTTGGTAGCTCTGGTAGACAGTGTTGCATATGGGATTCTGAAGAATTGTGGTAAAAGCTGGTTCGAGCTGCTGGTCTGAAGGGACTGTGCTTTTCTAGTCTTGGAGGAGGAACATTCCTGGGCCTGTGCTGTCTGCTCACTGGCTGCGAGACATTTGAAGAAGCGCTAGAAATGGCTGCAAAAGGAGACAGCACCAATGTGGATAAGCTGGTGAAAGATATTTATGGAGGAGACTATGAGCGGTTTGGCCTTCAAGGGTCAGCGGTAGCGTCAAGGTATGTGTTAATTGAGCTGTTTTTAAGAAGTCTCTTGGGAAACTTCCTGTGCATGCTAAACTGAGTGCGCAATCCCTGCACTGTGCACTATGTCCATGTAGAAATGTCACTAGATGTGTCATGTGGTTTGTTCTTAAATCTCTCACCTACTTCTTGTTCCTTTTTTTTTTAAACAGTTATCAGCAATGCTTGATGTGCTTTGCTTCCATTTAAATGACATTTATTGTGTCCTTGCTCGTTGTTCTGCCTTTCCAATGAGATCCCTTTTCACATTTCAAATCAGTCACAAATCAATGGATATCAAATCCAAGCAAAGCATATTGAATGATAAAATTTTGAAAGGGCTTTTAGCACTCCTAAGTATTTCATATTAAAAGACATAATCTTCCTCACACAGCTTTGGTCATATGATGAGTAAAGAAAAGAGAGATTCCATCCGTAAAGAGGACTTGGCCAGAGCTACTTTGGTCACGATCACCAACAACATAGGTTCTATTGCTCGCATGTGTGCATTGAATGAGGTAAGTTATTTACCACGAGCTTAAAACCTTGAGAAACAGCATAGGGGGATGATCACAATGCAAAAGTGCAAACTGCTGGAATAGTAGGTGTGTAAGTGGCCTTGGTACATATGCATATATTTAATTATGTGTTATAACTCTTGTGATTTGTTATATGTATGCTTTGATGCAAAGTGTAAGGTACTTTGAGCTTCAAAGCTGGGGAAGAGGGGAGAAAAGTTCACTCTAAAGATCTGCTTGAAGCATTGAGCTTCAGCCTAGAGCTGTTTAGTTGCTCTCAAACTGAAATACCTAGATGTTAACACCTTTGTTATCCAAATGATTACTCCCGATTACCTTGTAGCTATCAACAGATTCTACTACACCATGACAAATTTTCTTTTGAATACTATTTTGCTTGGATTGTTTCCATAGCATGATGGGTTCAAACTGTGTATTGTGTTAAATGTTTTGATAAATATGAGATCCATTTTATATAGGTCAGAAAGAAGAAAAATAAAGTTCATTATCCTGCCTCAAACTCCTGTCACATGGTTATTACATTCTTTCTTTAGGCATGATAAATATGGATGGATTGTTACGTTCATTCATCTTTCCAGATTCCAGCAGTAAAAAACCCCACCAAAACACCCCCACAAAACCAAATATTTAGGTACTTGTTTTGAGCTCCAGATCCCATCCTTTACTATTATGTCATAACTAATTTTTTATTTGCTCTGAATGAATGTATATACATTTTTAATACACAGGGGGTTTTGCTGCACAAAATTCTGGTGATATAAAAAATTGCTTCTTTTTCTAAATATTGTTAATCAACAGCACACCCATACAGCCCCCCAAAAAACCAACAAAACAAAACCAAGAAACTTGCCAAACTGCCATCTGATTACTTTATTGGGTCCTACCTAGCTTTTGGCTTTAGGAAGAATAATAATAACTAATCCCTAGTGCTTTTGGTGGGTGTGGGTTTTGATTTTATTTCTTAATAAACCTTTGCCACATCTCCCTCTTGGTCTTCCCAAGATAGAAGGTCCTAATACTTAGTTTCCTTTCCTATGAAAGACACTCTTATCTCTTTTCCACTGTTTCATTTTGTCTTTTTAGTCTTTTTATAGTTCTAATTTTGAGACTGAATGATCAGATTTTCATGTGGTATTTAGAGCATGGTTGCTTAAAGAATTTGTGTGATGGCATATTGATAAATTTTGTGTTCAGAGTTCCTTTACTAACTGTGATATTTTATCTTTTTGAGCATGGAACTCAATTTTAAGAAACCATCCACAGTCCCTCCACAGTCTTGTCTTGAGTGGCTACTTTGGAGACTGTCACTGTGTCTGAATACTGAAGTGTCTCTGTCTTTCCCCTTTTCATTTGTGTAATTTCATTTTTTTAAATTTAAACTTCATCTGCCAGTTTTTCTTCAGTCACTGGGTGTAAGTCCCTTCAGCACTGCTATGCTGTTCATTTGTTATTCTGACTCTTAACTAACTTTGTATGCCAGTTATTATGTTTGATGCTCATTTTCCTCTCTAGAGCACTTCTAAAAGCTGTTGAAGAGCTCATCCCAGTGCATGCCTCTATCAAATGCCACTGATAACCTTCCTTTGTTGTGAAATGTGGCTGCAGATATATTTTATATATTTTTTAGCAATTTGATTCTTTCAGTCAGGATGATTATCTTTCAGTGTTCTCTTTGCTTTCAGCTTCTTTACAGTGTTGCCTTGTGGCATGGAGTTCAAGCAGCATTGTACAGGGCTATCAAAGCATGGAGAGTTGCAGCAGGGAACCACATGTGATGCATTCAGAGGAGGAAATAGGCTACTAATGAAACTAATGCTTCTGAGTCATTGTCTAAAGGTTCCTAACATCTTTGTTTTGGGCAGGCTTGCTTAAAAACTGGACATGATCCATAGAATTTTGTGCAGGAATGTGGATTGATGTGTTAACTATTCTTCATTTGACAGTGTCAAAGTAGAACTTCTCCAACACTTGAACTAAATTATTTTGTAGTTTTAGAGAACAAAAACTTCATTTAATAGCTTTCCATACTTGTTTGACTTTTCTTTTTAATAGTAATATAATTGCAAGTAAGCTAATCTTTAGATAGCTTGTTCTTGGGGGGAAAAAAATCCTAATGCTATCATTCTGCTAAATAATCTAGACACCTAAATTGCCTTTGGGAGATATGACTCTGACTAACACAAGGCTTGATGAATGAAATCCTCAAATAAGAGCTTAAAATCCAGTTGAATATTATATTCTTCTGTGGCGAGTGTGTGTATTAGATTAGGGTTATGGTGAAGCTCACTTTTAGGTTGACAGAATCAATTTATGCCCCAAAGCACAAGTTTTGATAAGTTTTTCCCAATGATTGCAGCTTTAATATTGTGTTGAAAATGACTTGCATATGTGCAGGAAAAAATGAGGCTGGGGAATAAATGAAATATTCTGTCTGCAGAACTTCAAAGCAAATTTGCTTGCACAAAGTTGGCAGTGGGGTAGTAAAATTCCATAGTCTGGAACCATTTGGCTACACATCATTTGAAATGGTCTGTCCTAGGCACAGCAGAACTGCATAAAGGAAACCAATCTCCTGGTTTATACTTAGTAGCAGAGCATGTAAGTTGCATCTGAATGAGGCTTTTTGCAAAAATATGTGCAGGGCTTTTTATTGCATTATTGATATATATTTCCTTATTCGATTACATTGGCAAGTATGTGTATATGCTATATTGAAGCTATACTAAACCTTTCCATTGCAGGGTAGTTGGACAAGTTGAACAAGACCCCACAGAGTGAAAGAGTGCATGTCTTTTTCCAGGATGTTGTAATTTGATTAGCCTTAGTAAGCGTGTCATCACCATCTCTTCATCAGTGTAAGATTTCTGCCTTTCAGCTTTGAAAATTTCAGCAGTGAACAATAAAAAGTGAATTGGCAAAACTCCCTTAAGAGATACAAGTATCCAACTCCTGAAAAATGCTAAAGCTGTTTTTAGTTTGGTTCAAAAAAATCTAGGAAACTTGATATCATTTATACAATTTTTAACCTTGTCAAGTCAAGGAATGTTGGGAAATTGATATGAAATTTGCATGTTGATGTACACTCTGCTGTTCCAGTAGATATTGCTAGTATTTTTAGATTCAAAAGGTACAGTAATTTTTATACTGTGTTAGGTAGTGCTTCAGTTTTCAGTAACAGTAGTTTTGTGTTTATATTCAGAAAAAATAGTGTGGAATTGAAATGTAGATTCTAATCAATCTGATGGTATTGCATTACAGGAAATTAATCAGTTGCATGTTTGTCCCCCCTTTGTCAGAGATTACTTCAGAGACAAAACTGCCTTGTCAAAGGATGCAAAGTGCTCTTGGCCATGTTTAATAGCAGCCTTTTGAAATTTGAGAAGTTCTTATTTTCAGTTATAAATTCCTAGGAACAAGTATGAATGCATGTTGATGTGACTGCAGAGACAAAGGAGATAGATGTTGTAAACCTAAATTGTTTCAACAATGTTTGTGTTGATGTGTTTGGTTTGAGGGCAATCAGGCATGTAAAACTCAGTCATCAGAGACTGGATAAATGAGTTATTGCATCTGGGTATCAGCACTCTGAGTATTCAGGTGAGGATGTTGTCTGTGGCATGTCACAGGCACAGTACTGGAGAGGACAGAACCACAGTCTGTAGCAAAGTAATTGCTGCAGAGCCAAGTGTTGGCTTTTATGGAGCTGTGTGAATGCAGGAAGGTAGCACTTGGTAATTCTAGCTTTTCTGTAATTTTTCTGGCAGCTTTCTGCAGAGGACTCTTGCAGATGCATATCTAGGGTGCTTCAGGACTCATGTAAAACTTATGTGTCCAGAATTTGGCCTCCTACTGAATCTTCTAGACCAATTCTAGTGTGGAGTGGACATGAGGTGGTACAGCAATGCCACATGCAAGTGCATTTTTGTGTATAACAGGCAAAGCTGGGCTTGGTAAGATAGTTCTGGGCGGTGTTTAAACACCAGACAGAACTGTTGCTTCCTGCAGTGATGTACATACAAGCAAGGATAGCATGTGGCTAGTGCTGCTGATGGTTCAAAAATCTTAATTTCCTGTATGAAAACTGAGTTCAAGTGAGCTTTGAAACAAAGGAATGCAGTGCATGTCAAGTATTATGTTGGCCACGTTTCACTTGCTTTTTGAAAATGGAACGACAATCCAGATAACAAATAATGAAAGATGCTTCTTCCCATCTCTAATGTAATCCTTCCCAGATACCCTTCAGAGGTTCTCCATCTGGATTTAATAATTATAGTGATCTCAGGAAAGTTGCTTCATTTCACATGCAAGAGGCAAAGATGTCTTCAGTGGAGCCATACACAATTAAAAGTAGCAAATGCCACCACCTAAACACTCATAATCCAATTCATGTTGGGAAGGTCCTGAGCTTTCAAGCAAATATTGATCATATGTGATAACAGCTTCTCACTTTGTCTGCAATAAAACTCTGGATGTCCCCACCCTTACAATGTCTCTACTTAGCCGTCAGTAACTGCAATTATTTTTTGACTTTTCAGTCTGAAGACTTTAAATGTAACCCAAAGTTCTCATTTAACTTTATAGTAGAGGCAGAGGTACATGTTGAATGAGGCATATAATTTAGCTGAATATAATTTTTCTGGTCTATTTTTCAATTTCAATTTTACAGAACATCGACAAGGTGGTATTTGTTGGCAACTTTCTCAGAATTAATATGATTTCTATGAAGGTGCTAGCATATGCTATGGATTATTGGTCCAATGGTCAGCTGAAAGCTCTGTTTTTAGAACATGAGGTAAGTAATGCATGTTGAACTTGCTTTTATTTGTAAGTACAGAAGTCTTGTCATTCTTTGTTTGGTGAAGTTAAAAGGGAAGAATTTCAGTGACATTGCTTTGAAGTGAAGGCATAAGCCAAGCATTCTGCATAAATGCAATTTAGTTTACAAATTAATTTGAACATAATGCTTGTTAATTCATTGGCTTGATCACTAGTCTTGTGGTATACATTGTTAAGCATTGCCCATCTCTTGGTTTTGCTTTCTGACCCTGGTACCAACTGGTGCCAACAATGTTAATTTGCGTGGGCTGGTTTATAAACTTCAAGTATAATTAATTTTTATATGCGTAATTTTGAGGTGACTCCCAGATGGATGGGTCCATAGTGGAAACTATTCTAGTGGGAGGTGTCCCTGCCCATGGCAAGGGGTTGGGACTAATGATCTATAAGGTCCATTCCAATCCCTTAACAATCTATGAATCTATGAAAATGCTCTGCCTCAACACAGCATCATTATAATGATTCTGTAATTTCTATTTGACAATTTTGGAGAACTGTGTAAGACTTTTTCCAGTATCAGGCCCTTTCTTGTACCTAAAGAAGATCTTATTAAATCATAATAATCACAAACATAATTCATAAATCATAAACAGTGTGGTCAACAGGACCAGGGAAGTGATTCTGCCCCTGTACTTGGTGCTGGTGAGGCCACACCTTGAGTACTGTGTGCAGCTCTGGGCCCCTCAGTTCAGGAGGGATACTGAGGTGCTGGAGCAGGTCCAGAGAAGAACAACGAGGCTGGTGAAGGGACTCGAGCACAAGCGCTGTGAGGAAAGGCTGAGGGAGCTGGGGTTGTTCAGCCTGGAGAAGAGGAGGCTCAGGGGAGACCTTATCACCCTCTACAACTCCCTGACAGGAGGTTGGAGTCAGGTGGGGGTTGGTCGCTTCTCCCAGGCAACCAGCAGCAGGACAAGAGGGCACAGACTCAAGCTCTGCCAGGGCAGGTTTAGGTTGGATATTAGGAAGAGATTTTTTACAGAGAGAGTGCTCAGGCATTGGAATGGGCTGCCCAGGGAGGTGGGGGATTCACCATCCCTGGAGGTTTTCAAGATGAGACTGGATGTGGCACTTAGGGCCATGGCCTAGTAACCATGGGAGGGTTGGACTTGATGATCTTGGAGGTCTTTTCCAAGCCATCTGATTCTATGATTCTATGATAATTTAGATAGAGCAAATACTTGGCACAGCAGGGCTGATCTTATAAAAAAGGTCTTTAACTGCCTTAACAGAACTGAACTTTACTTGTTCATGCTTATGTCTTATTTTGGAGTTTGATTGGTTTTGGTTTGCTTTTGTTCACAGGGTTATTTTGGAGCTGTTGGAGCTCTTCTAGAATTGCTTAAAATGACAGATGATCAGTGATGAAGCTGTCTGAAGAGATTCCTTCGCAGATGCTGCTGGATAAGAGTGAAAGCCACTACAAGAATGGAAATAAAGCCATTATGGTAGTTCTACCTGCTGGATTTGTAAATAATTTAAAATCCTTTTAGCTGATCTTTAACTTCTGGGTTTTGACCTTATACTTCAGAATTCATACTGGGAATTATGAGGTTCTTTTTCTGTACACTGTATTTTTTAGGGGAAAAATGTGCAAAGTGGCCAAACACACAGATTTTATGGATTTATTTTAAAAAACAGATACTGTTTAATATAGGACCTGTGATATGAGGCATCTGCTTTTCTTCTGGGGTTTACTGATTAGTGTGGTAATTTTAACTTCATTTAGTAATCACTCTAGGAGATTTTTTTATCTTATTTTCATGACGTTTCATGATTTGTTCTTGGTTTCAAATGAAACTACCAAGCTGATGCATTTTACTGTGAAAACTAATCATTGATTTTGTTGCCTTTCCTTTCCTCATTAGATGAGACACTTCTTTATTTAACATCCCCTTGCCCCCTGCAAAAAATAGATTTGCAAGTGTCCTGTGGCTACCTGAGTTTTGTGGCAGGACTGTGAGAAAGCTGGGCAGGGGCAGGGGCAGGGGGTTGAAGATTGTCATTTTTCAGTAGTTGTGAATTGCAGCAGGAACAGACTGCCAAGTGCTTTTGCAGGACTAATTCTCCTCTATAATAAAATTTTTAACCAAGATGTGAACTAAAATATTAATTATTGGATTGACACTAAAGCCAAGTCCTGTTTCTGTTGAAAAGCTCTGACCTATATTCAGAGTTCTGTAGTACAGATGTTATTTATATGGTACATACTTGGCATTAGATGGCAAAGGGAGATTGTTTTCATTTATTTTTCTGTAGTCTGCAAGCTTTAACCTGTTCTTAATTGAAAACAACTGATAACTGCATTATTCAAATCCCAGTTACTAAAATGAGAAAAAGACTCACTAATGTATTTTCT
>NW_008657245.1:0-12146 GCF_000695815.1 Acanthisitta chloris | reverse complement strand
TCCCTACAGGACACTAAAATTTGAGTGTGTATTCCAATACAGTATTTTCTACTTTTTTGAATTTGTGTACCTCTAGATTTTTTTCAAGTTGAACTGAGACCCCTTTGAAATCTCCATACTTAGGTTGCTGCATAGTGCATATAAACTTGCCTTTCTTGGACACCTTGAGGGCTCATAAGTGAGAGGCTGAAAAACAGTCTGTAAATTATTTTGTCCTGCAAGACCGTGTGTGATGTCACCTAATGTAAAGGACTCATCAGAGGGACAGTATAAAATCCAGACCCATGTATTATGCAGTATATTTTTGGAAGGGGGTTTATTTCACTTTTCTAAGTTGTTTCCAGATCTCCCAAATGTTGAAATTAAATTAATATTAACTGAAGTGTTAACTTGTCTGATGGAAATAAAGACCACTACTGTTTTGACAGTTTTAATGCATCTGTGGAATTCATTTCTTGAAAGCAATGATGTGAAATACATAACACTTTTTTGTGACACACATGACTAGTTATTTCCATGATGATTGTTTGGCTCTTGACATTTTTTTGCTCTTCATGACATTGCTTTATTCTTTGAAGCCTTTTTCCTCATTGAAGTTAACTTTAAAAGACTGTAAACCAAAAAATTAGACAATACACTAGTGTGTTGTAGTTGATATTTTCTGTAATATTGAGTTTGAGATAAGTGGGGATAGTTCTGCTCAGTGCCTCTATTTTTTTAATAAAGAAAAGAAAAGCTTATTTGATAAGTTTTGCCTGCAAATAAAGATTCATTTGTACATTGTTTTGGTTTTTTTAAGGAAGACTTTAGAATGTTAAGTGCTAACTGCACTTCTTATGAGAAACAGTAGAGGGAAGCATGACATCGACCGTGTGAATGTATTTGGTTGGTTTGTTTCAGAGGAAGATCCTGTCTTTTACTCCCTGGTATATTTTTGAAGGGAATTTGATATGGGAATATCTGTCACTTATGTGTTCTTGCATTCTTAGCACTTAGAGTTATGTGAAGGAAAATGATAATGTTTAGGGAAATATGTATGGACTGTGAAGATGCTGAAATTGAGGCTGTGTGGTTGAAGAAGAAAAGTACAATCCTGGTAGTCCTGAAGATAGCTGTAACATTCCAGGGACTGTCAGGTAAGTTGATCACAGCAGTTCCAAGAGAGGCACAAAATAAAACTTAAAGATGCTGATTCAACATTTAAAATGCTTAATAGGTGAGTTGCTTAATAGGTAGTTAAAAGAATGGGAAAAAATACTCTGAACTCTACACAAATGGGTGGGAAAAATATTAGCAAAGTAATAGGATGGAAAGTTATGGAAGGTGATGAAACAGGAGAAAATACAGTAAAATGGCACTGTAAGTTCAATTCTTCCTTTCCTGAGGGAGAAAAACCTACCATCATATGAAACGGCCAGTACTGTAACTTGCTTCTTTGCCTTCAGTCTTTGCCTGCCTTCACTAATCCCAACTTTTGTTTTCCTCCTCCATGTACCCTCTCCATAATTAAGGCAATGGATGAATGACAGTGTGACTGATTTCTATCACTGTGCAGCTTTAAGAGTGTTGCTGTTGTCTTGAATTTTTTCAGATTGTGTTTTCTATCCAGTTGCTGTCTACAGTTGTGTTGAGAGGGTTCTTTGCCCCACTTCATCACCCAGAGGTATCTAAAGAGTTGAAAACAGTCTTGCTCAACTACATAGATGAACCCCTACTGTAACTGGTACAAACTGGAAATTCGTCAAGCAAAGCTTAGTTGCAGCACTATCAAAGAGCTGTACTGAGAACCTGGAAATACTCAAAATCCTTGGATCTTATATGCTTTGGGAATGGTGAGGGTGAAGAAGCAGACTTCCCTAACAGAGATCAGTGAGTTTGCAGATTTAGTATGTATTGAAAGCACTTGTTTCAGTATAAATCAATGAGATTCCCTACCAAGTCAGGCTTCTCTTTCTGCAACATGGTAAGGTAAATTGGGGCAGAATGAGTGAGACTTAGTGCTCTCAGTTGTGATGGCTTGTGCCAAGGTCTGCTTCTTTTGGACTCAAACATTTGTTTTTCATGAACCACATGCTACTCTCCTCATTCTCTTCCCCACATGGCCAAGAAACCTCAATTTTTAAATGGTTTTGACAGTCTAATTACATCCCTTAGGAAGAAGGGTCTGTGTTTTAAAGTATAGGCTTTGGGCTAAATTATTGGGGAAAGGTCCCTAATGCTTTCTGAAGAGTGAGAAATAACTAAGAATATTTGATCAGATTTGATAGAGAAGGCTAGCAAGGGGTGCATGGGGGCAGTCCAAGAATCTGACTTCTAGGACAAGTGGGGTGCTTGCAGTGCATTCCAACCTCAGCAGAACTGTCCTGGTGTTTCACTGTTATCAGCACTTATGTTCTTGTTAGACTGTCACAAGATACTTGCAAGTGATTTTTGGCAGGACACAGCAGAACTTTAGAGATGGGAGAACCATATGGGGTTGAACTGGTGACAAAATAAACATACATGATTGTTTCCAGTCCGATGAGTTCTACTGGGATCTGTTTTTAAAGTACTAGGTGTCTTTGAATTTGGGATTAAATTGTCTACAGGCTGTGAAAAAGACCACAGTCTGATTTGTGTCTTGCTACCTCTTGGTACCTGGAAGGTAGAAGACATCTGATCTCTAGGATGTCCTAGAAAATAAATGCTTGTTGGAACTTAAAAACCAAATCCAGTTTCTGATCCTTTAAGATTTGCTGGCACTAAGTGCAATTTACTAGTTGCATTATTAGTGTCTTTGGAGAAAAAAAGAGGACTGTTCAATAAGAGTGTTCTTCAAACCTCCCCCTACCACCTGCCCCCCCCCCAAAAAAAAGTCCCCAAGAGAAAGAAGCTAAGTAAAAATTGTGGTTCTGATTGTAAAAGTTAAGAGAACCTGTCAACTGCCTTGGGAATTGAGATTCACCTCCAGCAAGAGGTACTGGCACTTGGAAAACGGAAGAGAAATGGGTAAGAAAAGCTGAGGCTTCCAAGAGGGGAAGTTACTCAACCTGGGAAAGGGATGTGGCAGCAGCATCTTTAGAGGTTTCTGGGGGTGGTATGTATAAGGTGGGAAGGGAATTGCAGAGTAAGCTATAAATAAGCTCCTTGTTAGTGCAACCAGTGGGAGAATGTTGGTGGAGGTGAGGAGGCCAGTTGGTTTGACAGAATGGCAGGAGGTGTCATAATTCAGAGGTGAAGCAAGGGTGCAGCTGGGTGGTTGTGAGCTAGAGCAGTCAATGTTTACTACTTGGATTGAGCACCCCTGTATAAAGTACCCGGTGACCTGTGCTGATGTGTTAGGTCTCTACCTAGTTGTGGATGTGCTCCCTAGTGAGGGCAATAGCCTGATATCAAACACTGTGTCTTGGAATGTGAGACACACAGCAGGGGATGTACTGGTCTCCAAAGGATGTGGATTTTTTTTCTTTTCTACATCAAAACCCAGTGCTTTGGTGTTGGCAGAAGCACAGCTCTTTTCTGCTGGGCTTCAGCAGTTTGCTCTGTTGTGCAGAGCTGCGTGAAGTGGCTGGTTGCAGCAGGGGGTCAGCAGCCTCCTGCAGTGTCCCCCAGGCTGCTGACAAATGGCAGGGTGGTGCAGCCACTGGACTCCCCAGAGCAGAGCTCTTTGGTCCTGCCCGGTTTATTTCTAAACCCTGTAATGCTACTATGAAGCACCAAGTTAAAGGTATGATTTAAGGCAATGAAGGAAGGCAAACAACATGAAATAATGTCATGTTTTACTTAAAACAATGTGTCACTCCCTGTTCTTATGTGGTTTTTCTTATATTGTTGTGGTGATCAGCGCACTTCAGCTTCAGGAGTGTCCTTCCAAGTTGACAGTTTCACCGTTTTCCTAGATGAGTGGCTCATCCATCTCTTTTCAAACTTAAAATTTTGAGTGAATCTGGGCATTTAGTACAAAGCAGAAGTTGCCATTTAACAAACGCAGATGTACCAAAGCAGCCTTGGCAATGTGTGTAGAGAGTTGAATTTCTGTCTGTTACCAAGATCTCCATTTATGCCCATCCATGAGGATGTGGCCTCAGCTAACCATGTTACCATTTTGTCACGTGTTAGAATTACTTTTTCCAAGTGGCATGCTTGTTTTGGTTTGAAATCCTTTGTGAGAGGAACTTTCCCTTGTGAGGAGATACACATTCTCTGCTGCATTGAAAGCATCAAGGAACTGCTTAGAATAAGATAGAGTCTCATCACTGGTTTGATAGTGCAGATTATCACAACAGAGACATAAGTACTTTAAGCCACAAGATGATGTGGTCACTGATATGTTGTGACTTTGTTGGGTGTTTGGGTTTTGTGGGGTTTTTTTTGTTCTGGGGGTTTGTTTGCATTCGTATGTTAGCCAATTGCACAAAAATAAACGAGCAGGTCTCAGCTTGTAGGAGTTTCTATTGGAAATGCTGGGCCAGGTGGCAGGGGGAATATGTGTGTCAGTAAGGATGATGGAATTAATGCCTCAAGCCCATAGGAAAGGCATGCTGTTCAAAATGTTCTTTCCTACAGGCTGTATCAATTAGGAGACTGCAATTGAAATATCCTTGTGTAAGTCAGTAAATCATGACTGACAGATGTGATCCTGAGTTGAGATAGGGATATTGTTATCTACTCAGCTGAACCTACCCCGCTGACCTCCCACTGCTGTTACCCCATTCCCAGCAGGAGACAACAGAGGCAGCACAGTAAATGTGGTCTGTGAACATCTGGTTTGTGAAATGCAGTAGTGTGATATGGGCAAGGCAACTGAAGCTATGAGAGGCTTCTCCTCTGAGAAGGTTGGATAAGTTTCACCTGGAGCTTGAAATAAACTCTTACTAGTGGAATGGATTTGAACAGTGGGAACACCCTTGTATCAAAAAAAATTATTCTTACTCTAATATATTTTAAAATTAACTGTAAAATAATTCTTATTAAAAAACCCCAAGCAAACCCTAAATGGATGAATGAGTTTACGATTTTCAAAGCTGTCTGGCTAAATGAATCACAAAATCCTGAATGAACTTAAAAGAAATTTAAGTTCCTTTTAGTAGAAGTGTTTTGTTTTATGAGCAGCCTCACCCCTAGTGTTATTTGAATAAGTAAACAAATACATGCTGTTCCTATGTCCTAAGCATGGAGCACGCTGTTACCCAGCTAGCTTTCAGCATATTGCACTTGGCTTCAAAAGGCTGTGCACAAAATAAAACCAGAAATATTTACAAGACAAACCAAGAACACTCCCAAATGTCCCAGTGTTGTCACTTCTGTTTTAGCTTAGAAAGTAAGTTATCCCTTCAAATGTAGGAGGTTTGAAGACTTCTCTCCAGCAGATTTGCCTGTGCAGGGTGACAGCTCTCTATACATCACTGATTTGCCATTTCAGAGAGGGAAGAGCAGTGCAAGGGAAACTAAAGCTGCTTTCTGATGATGGCTGCAGGCTGACCCATAACCCACTTCACACTGCAGCTACCCTTTTACAGGTAAGGCAGAAAACATTCAGGAACTGAACTTGTCTCCTCTCCTTGCTCTCATCACATGAGAAGTTGCATCAAAACAAAAATTATGCAGAAGAGGCACCAACCCCTGCAACTGAATTCACCTTTTATTCACAGGAAGAATCATCAAGGTCAGCTTAGTTTTTGTCAGGAAGACTTTTTTCATCAATTTTTCTCCTCTATTAGGTGCTTATTGTTACTATGCAACATCTCTCCCTGTTACAGCTCTCCTACATCAAAAGGGTTATAAAATTGTCTCTGTCAGATTTCCATAAGCATCTGCTTCACAGCATTATGGGAATTTGTTTAATTTTATACACATTAGTATAAAGTTCTCAGACACCAGCCCTGGAATTAGAAGCCCCTTTACCAGGCTAGGAGCAAAAGTCATGTTAAATACCACTCTGTGGAGTCCATTGACTAATGGCACAAGACACTATGAAAGTTTGTCTGTCCTGTGTGTGGATATTTTTAGGCAATTGAAATGTCTTTATTTACAAGAGTGCGAGAACTGGCTTTTCCTTTTCTAACCTATTTGCCTTGCAGATCCATTGGAGGAAAGAAGGTAATGTAGAGTAAGTTCTCTTTCAGCCCCTGACCATTCCACTTCCCCTGCTGTGCTAGGAAGGTGGTGGTTTATGATTGGCAACTCAGTGAGGGGAACTTTGGGACACAAAACAGAAAACAAGTCAAATACACAAACTTCAGAGAACTTTTTTAACAAACAAGCAAAATATTACTCAGGCTTGAATCAGAAACCTGTCAATGAAGAAACCAATTTCTGTCACCAGTCATAAAGTTAGCAGCATTAGTCTTGGAGCAATTAAATGGTAGATAATACCATTCCATGTCTCCTTACTGTTTCAGATCTCAAGCCTGGAGCAGGTAAGATGAGGCTTCAAGCTTCATGCAGACATGTATTCATCACCCCAGAGCAGTGCTACCTGAAAGCATGTTTGGGTGGATTCATGTGCTGTCCCTCATGCTTTGCAGACCCATGGCCGAGTCCCCGGACCTTATACAGCATCTGGGTGGTCTTACAACAGGAAAGCCAGGTGAGAAGGTGGGTGGGTTGGTTTGTGCTGACCTGCTCACCCTGGAGGGGTTGATGCATCAAACCCTCTCGTACCAAACGCTATCAGCAGCACAAAAAAGGGTCATGCACTGATGCTGGTTCTTCCCACCTGATGGCATCACCAGCCTGATTTCAGCCCCTACCCACCTGAGGCCAGTCTCATGCCTGTGTGGGCAAGCATAGCTGCAACTCAGCCTGCACCCATGCCCCTCTGCCCACCTCATGGCTCCCAAGGGAAGCCTGACTCACAAATGCACTTCTCATGTCAAGGGTCTGCTGTGTTTCCATACTAAAAAGGCTGCTGGAAACCCATGAGACACTGTGCTTAGACACTGCCCTGTAGCAAGAGGGAGCCCAAGCCCTTGCAGTGTCACAATGGCAGCAGTCTGACTGGCTTTGCAGTCACAAGACTGATACTGAAATGTGAGGCCATGGATAATCAATATTGTAATATTTACCAAAATATCTAGCTACACAAAGCAGAGAGTTTCTGATGTACTTTTAGCTAGCTCTGGTTTAGGTCTCTGTCTGTACATGCTTAACTCAAAGGGAAAAAAGCAAATGAATAGGGAAGGAAAAAACCCCTTTCACAAGCATAGGATGGAAAAAAAAATCTCTAAGATTTTTGTGTTGCATAAGTGCCCCTGGAACTAATCTGGTACATCTCCAAATAAAACAGAAATCTTTGATGCTTGTAACTTTCTGTGTGGAATGACAATAGTTTCTGTGTTTGTTAACTCTGTAAATGTTTACTGTAGATACTATCATGGGCATATTTTATTTAAAGGAGTGTATAAAAGTTTAAAGGAAAGAAATTCTTCCCCCAGCCTGTGAACACAACAAATACAAGAATTGGGTAGGAAAACTGAATTGAAGATAGTTCTAGGTATTGAGCTGTGCGTTTTACAGGTGAGCTGGAGCAAAAACACATCTGGAAGCACAGAATCATAGAATCATCATAGCATTTTAGGGGTTGGAATGGACCTACAGATCATCTAGTCCCAACCCCCTTGCTATGGGCAGGGACACCTCCCACTAGACCAGGTTTTTCAAGGTCTCATCCAACCTGGCTTTGAACCCTGCCAGGGCTGGGGCAGCCACAGCCTCCCTCGGCAAACTGTGCCAGTGTCTCACCACCCTCACAGTGAAAAACCTTTTCCTAGCATCTAACCTAACTTTCCACTTCTTCAATTTGAATCCATTACCCCTTGTCTTACCACTGCGGCTCCTAACAAAGAGTCCCTCTCGAATTCCCTTGTAGCCCCTTCAGATCCTGGCAGGTTGCTATGAGGTCTCCACACAACCTTCTCTTCTGCAGGCTGAACAGCCCCAACTTCCTCAGCCTGTCTTCCTAGGGGAGATGCTCCAGTCTTCTTATCAACTTCATGGCCTCCTCTGGACTTGTTCCAACAGTTCCATGTCCTTTTTATGTTGAGGGCACCAGAACTGTACACAGTATTCCAGGTGAGGTCTCACAAGAGCAGAGTAGAGGCATACTCTGGGTTGGGTGAGGAGCTCTGCCTGAAAACCCCAGCAGTCAGCAAATTCCAGCCAGAATTTTGTCTGAGGCAGAGAAATTCTTTCCAAGTGACTGTTTTTCTGTGTTGTGGTGGTGTGAAGAATTGGTGGTGGTTCACTATCTTATTTGCTTTGTACCATGTGCTAGTTTGGAGAATAGGATAAAAACCACCTGCGCTGCCTTCAGGCGTTGGCCCCCAATTCAGCCTTCTTTAGCCTGTGCATTTCCTCAAGAATTGGTACAGGTAAGGGTGTTGATGATGGGCAGGATAAGCTGCTAACACTATCTCAGAGCACACAAAGCCATACTCATCAGCCAGCAGGAAGAACAAAAACATAATGCTATGAAAAGTTGTGGAACCATGGAAATGGTGACCTGTCCTCGCACTAGAGCAACATTACAGCCTATATTTGGCATCAGATTCCTGTATAGATTGAAATAGCCTAAGCCTCTGGTCCCCAGTCAAGTGAATATGGAAGAGAGACTGGAATGGCTGTGCAAAGGCTTGCTTCCAAGTACAGCTAATTCAAATTTATTGTTCCCATGCTGTGAAAAATTCCAACATCTAATTAAGTTTTTCTTCTGATGGGAAGTTTCAAGATGTCTACATTTCATTTCACTTTTTCCACCAAAAAGAGCCTGCTAGCAGGAAGCCTAGCAAGCTGCCAAAATAAAGTCATTTGACATATAAGGGGGTTTTTTAAAGCTCCTGCCTTTGTACAGCTGAAAGTTTGTTAGACCCATGTTTCCATAAGACATTTGTTGTGATGAATCTGTGTTTTCCAGTGAAAAATTGTTGCACTGGCTAGCTGGAGTGCAGATATTTGTAAAACACATGCATTTAAATGTGTCCAGGATACTTACTGTGTGTGCTTGGACCAAGGACTTCAGTGACACACCAGAAGAGAAACAGCAGCAAGACAGGACGTTTGAAATGTGGAAGCTTGTAGTCACTAAAAGGAGATGAATCACCCTATTGTTCAACTAATATTAAGTATTGATCTGACTATACTTATTTTATATCAAGAAAGAAAGGATATTTCTGCCAAAATTTCCAAATATTCTGGAA
Source organism: Acanthisitta chloris (assembly GCF_000695815.1). NCBI lineage: Eukaryota > Metazoa > Chordata > Aves > Passeriformes > Acanthisittidae > Acanthisitta > Acanthisitta chloris. Next base: position 2,970 of record NW_008657245.1, on the reverse strand, counting down.
GATGATGCACTTGATAGGTTACAAGGCATACCCACATTTAGTTATGAGTGTCATTAGAAACTGTCTGTTTCTAAATGCCTCTTTGGGTTTGATGCAGTTTGATGGTCTTATGTTCCAGGAATGTAGAAGGTGAGAAGGCCATGGAATAATAATTACACACCCTCTTTTTTATATCCCAGGTTAAATATAAGACTTATGCAGCCACATATTTTGAGGAATTCGCCACAGTCTTTTGATCCCTTGCTAAAGCCTGGTGTGTCAGTAAGAAACAGAGCTTGCCTTCACCTCCAGAATGGAGCCTCCACTCATAAGTGGTGGGTATTTTACCTTCTTGCCTTGGAGTTGGCAAAAGTTGGACTGTAGCTGCAGAGGGTTGACTGAAGGAACCATAGGGACTACAGTTTCTCCAGTCTTTGGCTTAATTTCTGGAGATGCTCTGACATGCCAGGGAAGCTGTGTTGCCTTGGTTATAGGATGCCAAAGGTTGTGGATCCATATGTTAGTCATCAGATTTGGCAATGTTCCTCTGAGCATGCCATTGCAGCATATCCCTGTACTGATGGCTGGCTGCAACGGGGAGGTGGGAGAAGAAGACAGTTGAAGGGGAGGGTAGTGAGGTTTTCAGTTTACCACAGATATTTGTATATTAAGGTTCAATTTAAGAACATACATGGTGTAGGAAGGCCATTCATCAACTGTACCATGGCACCTAACCAGCCAAACTGTAAAAGCATTTCTTTTACCTGTTAAATTCTATAGTGTTATAGTTTCTGTTTATTTTTGTGTTTTGCAAAGTGTAAAAGTGTGCAAAGCTATTACTCTTGTTTGCATAGGCACAAACCAAAGCAAGCCCCTTCCTGGCTGTGTTTTCTTTGCCTGGTCAGGCACTCCAGGTGAGGGCATGTGCTCCTTTCATATCTTGATTACAGCAGTTCTAGAGAAAGCAACATGCACAGTGCTGCAACTCTGGAGGGATTAAGGCCATTACAGGTGAGTCCTATTGTGTTGCTTGTCAAACTGCTAGATGGAGCCATGGAATGGGCCACTTACCTGGTGTCAGAAGTTGAAATTTACATGAGAAAAATCTGTTCTAGCAGTGACAAAAGGAAGCCTGTCATTGAAGGTGTCAAACATGCAGGTACCCCAAAACCTCCTATTTCTATTACTGTTAGAGTGTTGCTCCAAAGAATCAAATGAAGTTATGCATGCTGTTTTAGTAATATGTAGCATGTGATACTTTAGTGCAAAAAATTAATTTATATAAAAATGAAATAGCACAAAAGTGTTCAGAGTTGTTGTAGTGCCAATGGCAAATTAGCAGAGTCTGAGTGGTGTCACTGCCTCTCTGTGTATCTCTGGTATGTACAATGCATGATGTAGTTCTGTGGTGCTCTGACAATATCCTTTCTACAACACACAGAAGCATTACCTGTTGTTACCAGATGCCAAAGTGTCAGTAACCACTGTCATTCCCATTGCTGATGGGGAGTTGCCATAGAGATGCTGCCAATGAGACTTGTAGAGGAAGTTTGCTGCGATGCTGAGATCCCCTGTCTCTTGACTGGTAGTGTAACGCACAGGGCATCTTGTTCAGAGCCATTATCTTGCAGTGTTACACAGTTCAAATAAAGTCCATCGCAATTACGTTAGCAGAGTATTTTGGCAAACAAAACCTTTCACAATGTAAGACAGTTTAACCCAGGTGAGGTTAAAAACCTTTACAAAAGATTAAAAAACTATTAAAGAAAGAGGAGGAAACAATCAAAAACTCACCAAGAAAGTAAGGGCTGCACTTTTTTTCTCATTCAAGAATGAGTTTTTGTTACCCACATGGATGGTGAGGAAAACCTGACCCTTTTTCTCTTGAGCTGCTGTGTGCCAACACACTGTAGGTAGGGGTGTACTTGTGCTAGGGAAGATGTGCATAGGTGGTGTGAGCTGCCTGCAGTGTGCAGAAGGACGGGGAAGCACTTGTAGACCTGTCTGTGAGCTGTCTCATGCCGCTGTACTGCACACAGTAGCTCTGTCACCTGGAAAGGGAAGTATTTTCCAATTAATAATCCACCTCAAAGCTGTCACGTTTACTGAAATCATGTATACTTTCTTACCTTGAAGGATTTTGAACTTATCCTAAATACCAGTGTCCAATGGACCAATGCCTCCCTGTCCACTCTCCAAGTCCTCTGCTTGCATTTGCACTTGCTCCTTATAGCAGCACTGAAAGGCAGCAAAGTCCTGGGGGAAAGATGAGAACCAAGCGGCACTTGTCTGGCGACAGTGTTTGGGAAGGGTAAGAAAAGATTGCAGTTTATCTTTGTTCTCATGGAAAGTGTCACAGGATGTTTAATGTCCCTTCTGAGCAAAGACCTGCTGTTTTCCAGATCCTGCCTGAAAACACATGCAGTATTCAGCAGGCCACTTAGTTTATCTTTCTTGGATAAACAGAAAGCTGCTGGAATTTGAAACTTGTTCCAAGAGTCTAGGGTCCAAATCTGTGTGAGTCCTTCCCCCGGTCTGGGGTTTTGAATTGAGTTTGAAAATTTAAAGACTAGCAAGCAACAGCAGCAAGACTCCTAATGGTGTATAGGGCATGCAGGGCTGGTGTATGTGACAGAAAGCCATCCCTACCCTACGCACAAATTTTGGTGTGATTTTCACTCTTTGAGTGTTGCCCGACTTTGGAATACTTTAAAAATACCTTCTGAAATGCCTGAAAGCACTGATCCACAAATCCCAGTACAGACTTTGCCTCGACGGGAAAAAAAAAACAACCAAGCCCTCTTAATGCGATGAAAGCACCCGCGGCACTGCTGAGACGAGCGGTTTTGTGCTGGTGAAGGTACCACGACTGAGGCACTCCCGGTCCCTCCGACCGCAGCCTGACCGAGCCGGGTGAGAGGACGCGCCCGGCCGGGGCCACCGGGGCCCGGTGAAGGGAGGGCGATCATTCGCCCAGGGGGGCGACCACGG
>NW_008657244.1:2589-2898 GCF_000695815.1 Acanthisitta chloris | reverse complement strand
GACCCTCCCACCTCCTCATCCCCACTCCCAGGCACCCCATCCCAGGAGCTCGGGTCACCCTCCCTGGCACCAGAGCCCCGGGAGCAGTGGAGGACCCACCCATGGGTGTCATACATGCAGGCAGCCCATGCCATGCACCCAGCAAAGCACCAACAGTGGAAAAAAACCCCACTTACCAGGTTCAGGGTCCGTCTGGGGAACACAAGCCCTAGACAGCAGTCCACACGGTGTCCATCGCCACTGCCTGTGGCCACGAACCTCTCTTCACCCGCGGGTTCTCACCCCACCCCCTGCTCCCCGTGCACATCC
>NW_008657244.1:663-2415 GCF_000695815.1 Acanthisitta chloris | reverse complement strand
ACACTCAGAGGAAGCAGGGAGCTTGTGGCTGGGGCTGAGCAGATGCAGCCTGGTTTGCTATCCCTGTACCAATTGCTGCCTGAGCTGTGTTAAACAGCTCTCTGAGACACGAAGATTTTTTTTTTTAACCGAGCTGACGTTGGCTGGGAGATACCAATAAAAGCTTTCCCTGCATCTCCTCTGGCCCCCGGGGCTGAACTGCCTTTCTTAGAGAAAACCTCAAGGACTACAGAGATGAGGCTGAATCTGCGGAGGAGTGAGGGTCTCACTTGCCTACCCACGGAGTCTTCCCCAGACCAGTGCCCCAGCCACAGACTACCTATACCTGCTTAACCTGATGCCTGCTGGTCAACGTTGCAGGCAGGCTGTCCCTCCTACACTGCAGTGCACTGGGGGCACGATGACTTCTGGCTACGTGCAGCTCTGTGTGCACAGTGCAATGCAGCACCAGGGTTTCAGTTCTCCTAGTCCCCAGGACGTGATATATTACCTGGGTGCACACCACAGGGCTGCAGCGAGGCTGACATCTCACAGAGGGTGCGAGGGAGGTGATGGGGCAGGAGGGAGGATGCTGGAGAGGAGAGGAGAGCACAGCCCTAATGCAGCATCACTGAAGGTGAGATATTTGGTCCATGTGTATCGCCAGCTGCCCTACATTGGCATGGTGGAGATGGTCACTCAGCCCCCCAACACATTCCTGGGATGGGGGTACTGCTGGCTGAGGGGGCTGTGCTTTCCCCTTCAAGAGCTGCCAGCTCTATCTGGGCATGATTTAGGGTGCAACAGCCTCTGAGCCCTTCTACAAGCAGCTTCCATCCAGGCTTGGGCTTAGTGCTGAAGGTGAGAGCAGAGGAGCCTAGGCAGTGGGGATGCTGCAGGGCTGCCCTGCTACTTGGCTAGTCTGGATACAGTGGGTACTCCCCCCACGTGGAAGCTTTGCTTAGCCCATTTGCTCTGTTCCTGTCCCCAGGATGCTGTTGGAGGGCAACCCCACATCCCAGCCTGATATCCTGGCCATGCCAACCTCAGTGCCCTCCATTGGGCAGGTCCTATCTGTCTCCATGCAGATCCACCAGCTTCACAGAGCAGTGGACATGTGGACAGCAGTGAGCAGCAGTGGGGAGGTGAGAATGTCACCTTTCCTATGCAGAGAGCATAGGAAAAGCATGGAAAGAGCATGGAGTGGGAGCAATGCGTTGAAGGAGTGTTGGACTACTGAGGCTTCTTGGCTTCTGGAAGATGGGCAGCACCATCCCTGAGGTCTTCTACACATCTGGAAAAAACCTGTGGTGGACCAAGCATCCAACACCCCTACTTCCGCCCCTGCCTCCCCAGAACAAGTGGCTGGGTCAGGGCATTACCAAGTGTACTTTGAGTACACAGTTTGGGCAGGTGTGCTCTGGCTTGTGCCACATTCTGGTGCCAAGCTGGTTCCTGACCCCTGACTGCTGCTTCTCACCCTGTGCCAGCCCTCCCGAGACCTCTGGGTACTGACACTTATCCCGCAATACCCATACCTTTGTTACAGACCCTTTCCAGTCCCATGTGTCTCAGCCTGGAGTGAGCTGAGACTGTCTGCAGCTCATCACCTGTAAGCAGATCCAGAGGCTGGGAAAGGCAGTGTGTGGGTGCTGTGCTGGGATCTGAGCCGGTCTGAGGCTCCATTCCCTGCTGGAGAGGGTGTACAAAGCCAGGCTGCAGACGGGATTTATCTGCATTCGGCTTATGGCTGTCAGATTCTGTCTTGCTTCA
>NW_008657244.1:0-642 GCF_000695815.1 Acanthisitta chloris | reverse complement strand
GAGCCTTGATGGAGCCTCGATAGAACTTCTGGTTGCCCTGCCCTGGCCCAGGGTGCTGCTCTATGCTTCATCCTTCCCCAGGGATGCTTCCCTTTAGGGTGAATCACATTTTGCATTGTTTGGCCTGAGGAGCATGGTGGGAAAGTGTTGGAATAGCTGTGGGGTGGAGAAAGTGGAGGGCAGCTGTAAGTGAGGCCAGTGGAAAACATCTCCACAGATAAACCCTGGCCCTGGAGGACTGGGGAGGAGTGTGCCGGCAGGCTGTGAAAGCTTTTAGTGCCTCTGTGGGGAGAGCCCTGCCCTGGCACTCCTGTGGCTGAGTGCAGCAGTTCTTGGAAAAGCAAAGGTGAGAAAGAGGCCCAGCCCTGCTCCTGATGTAGCTGCCAAGGGGCTTGGGGGTCCTACTGTAGGCAGGTGCAGTGTTCCACCAAAGCAGAGATACAGCCCAATCTGCTTCTGCAAGGAAGCAGCCTCCATCCTGTGCAAGACGCAGGATGCTCTTGCAGTCTTTGGGGAGAATGAAGGCATGGTTCTCTGTCCTCTCTGGACTGGCTGCTCATGGGAGAGGCCATGATGGCAACAGGCTGGGGAAGCTTTTGACAGAGCCGGCAGCGCAGGTCTGCTGGAGGAGGGCTGCAGGGG
>NW_008657243.1:0-212 GCF_000695815.1 Acanthisitta chloris | reverse complement strand
GTGTTTGAAGGCATCTGTCTCTCTCCTTTAGCATGAAAATCACCACACCTAGCTCACAGCCTTTTGTACTCTGCTCTCAGCAGTCTTTAACACCTAAGTCGAAGGTCAAACACTGATGCAGCCTAAGGCTCCCACCAAAAAGTGGCCAGAGCTGAAAGCTCTTGGCAGCTCCTTCACAGCCCCACTGCTCTTCAAACTCCTAAATCTAAACC
>NW_008657242.1:3073-9912 GCF_000695815.1 Acanthisitta chloris | reverse complement strand
TAACTGCGTTAAGCTTTAAATAAAGTATTTAAATAAAGAATTGCTAAGCTGTCGGTGTCACTCTGGGACAGCACTAACAACTCCCACCAGAGCCTCCATGTGAACCTACCTGAGCAGGAAATACAACATACTTATTTCCCTCATCCCCAGAAAGGGAAAAGAGGCTGAAATGTCCCTGGAGGAGGAGAGGAAGGTCCTTTCCCACCCCCGTGGGAGGTTTGCAGGTGAGTTAAAGGCCAGGGAAGGAGCTGTTTGTGCTTTGGGTGGCAGCAGCTGAGGGGTGGGATGAGGCTGATGTGAGGGATCAGTGAGCTCCTGGAATCAGGGAATTCTCACTGGTGACCCCCAGAAAGGCTGAATTCATAGCTGCAGTCTCATTTTTTGTGGCTCCTCGTGAGCTTTGTGTTGGGAAATGTGGCTTGGATTGTTTGAGCTGCTGATTTTCATGTCCTACAGGTGATCTGGGCTGTCCCACTTGGGCCTCCCTTTCCTTGTTGGCAAATCCAGTGCTCCCAAAGGACACTGAGAGCAGTGTGTGAGCTCACACAGCCAACACACCAGTGCTGCTCTCGGGCACATCCCCTATCCCAGTTACACTGGGGGATGCTGCACCTCCTCAGGGAAGGAGAATGTCCTCGATGAGCCTCAAAGAGGAGAAGACACGGAGCAGATGCTGAGTGTATCCTCTGCTTGCAGCGTGAGCATCCTCTGCTCCCAGTGTGAGCATCCTCTGCTCCGTGCCCCTGTCCTCCCTCCCCAGTGGCTGTGGGTTGGGGCACAGCACTGCTGGCTCAGCAGACTGTGCTCCAGCAGCATCCCAACTCCCCGGAAAGCTTTAGGAATGAAAAGCCAGGCCGAGCCCATTGTTTGCAGCAGGTCGTTCCCCGTTTAAGCCATGAAAGGGGAAGGGTTGCACAGGCAGCCAGGAAAGCAGTTGGCATTTCACAGTGCAGATCGTGGTCACATCCTAGTGATTTTTTTTTCCCCTCGGAAAGCAGTTGGCATTTCACAGTGCAGGTCGTGGTCACATCCCAGTGATTTTTTTTCCCCCTCTTTTTTTGCTATCCCGGAAAACTCCCCAAGAGCTGTGTCTACACTGAGTCCCCAGGAGCCTTTGAGAACTTCTTTCCAGGTGGTGTGAAGGTGCAGGGAAGGATCGGAGCAGTGTTTGAGCGCTGAGTGTGTCGTTTGGGATTTGAGCTCAGGTGTCTCGTTTGGGATTCTCCCGGCGAAGTGTCGCAGCTTCCTCTAGTGGCTGCGGGAAAAACGATTCCAGCGGAGGATCCAGGGCTGGGCTGGAAGGTGAGGAGCTGTGAGCTCTCTGCCCTGGGTTCTGTGCTTTGGGCGATGGGCAGGAGGATCCCTTCCAACAGCTCTCGGAGTCTTCCCTTGTCACTGTTTTATTTCGGTTGGGAATGGTGTTTCTCCAATCTGTTGTATCTTTACAGCACCTTGGAAAGGTGGATCTCGTGGATTTTCCTTTGGGCCTTACATGCTTTGCCTGTTTCTCCCCCAGGGAAGGAGGCTGGAATAGCTGTGAGCTGGACCTGCCTCCCAGGGAGGAGGTGGCCAAGGAGAGGTTGGTTGTGAGGGTTGAGGGGTCAATATTTCTGCAAAGAGACTTGAGTGTGTTGGTTATTTCTGAGCTGTTAAGTGTTTTTTTCACCCAAGCCATGCTGTTCACTGGAAAGACAACCAAACCAGGGCTGGTTTTGCAGCTCCCTCTGCTCTCTTTTCTCCTGGAGTCTCCTCTGTCCTTCGTGTGATGCTGCTCAGCCCTCTCGGGTGGTTTCTTGACTGTGAAGTATCATTAATGAGTGATCACTAATGAACCTATTGCCTAAATCCAGCCCCTGGGAGGGCTGCCCACAGACTTTCTGGGAAGTTTGTCTTTCCCCCAAACTTGGCCTGTCTTGAAATGCCTCCCACAGGCAGCAGAACAGGTTTGGTCCCTCTTACTGGAGGTGAATTCATTAGTGAGACTCCTGAGAGCTTTGAAGTTGGCAATTACAGGCCAGGGAATGGAAAAGGCTAATTGTAAAGAAGGGATCTAATTTGTTTTTCTTCCATAAGTGAATGTGATTTTGCAGTTGAAAGGCCAAGATGAAGCAGTGATAGCTCAAACTCTCCTCCCATGTGATTCTTCTCCTTACCTGTGCTCTCCAACTCCCTCGGAGCTCCTTTAGGTTCTCACCACGATGAATGGCTGATCCTCACCTGGTTTGGGAAATTTAATGTCCAACATAGAGCCCCAAGAAGAGGAATTTTTTTTAATGTGGATGGAAGCTGTTCCTCTGTGTACTGTCACCTCTGTTTTGGAAACAGAGCACCGAAAGCAGCTCGTGCAGCACTGAGTGGAGGATCTGTGCTCATGTGGGTTCATAAACACAGCTGCCTGGGGACACATGCCATCGTGGGCAATGCTTCCCTCAAGGCTTTCTCCATGGAATCATGGAAGCACAAGCTGGTTTGGGTTAGAAGGACCTAAAACCTCATCTCGTTCCATCCCCTGCCATGGGCAGACACCTCCCACCAGCCCAGGCTGCTCCAAGCCCTGTCCAACCTGCCCTGGAACACTCCCAGGGATGGGGCAGACACAGCTGGTCTGGGCAACCTGTGCCAGTGTCTCAGCATCTCACAGGGAGGAATTTCCCTTGCTGGGTTGGCTCTGCTCAGTATCCTGGGAAAGGTGTTGGGTTTAGCCATGGGTGAAGGGAGAGATGGGATTCCTTGGGCTGGAGCTGTTGGCATGTGGGCTGGGCCATTGGACCAGCACAGAAGAGAAACTGAAAGCACAGGAGGGGAAGTGCCTGGAGCTGAGGGAAGTCCTGCCTGGAGCTGAGGGAAGTCCTGCCTGGGAGCAGTGCAAGTGTGTGATCTTGGCGAGTTCTGCTCTGCGCAGGGACACAGGATCTGGTGTTAGAAACTGTGATTCCCATCAGACTAAGCAGCTCAGTGCTGACTGACTTTGGGTCGAGAAGTGCCAGAAAGTGGCAGGGGGTGTGTGCTGCAGAGGGCACTTTACCCTGCCTTTGGCAGGGCAGGGACGTGCCGGCCCTGGTCCGTCTGTTGACGCTGTGATAACTGTGCTTTGCTTCCACCCGAATGTGCTTTTTATCCAACCTTAATAAGTTGATCTTTCTATCAATCCTGCTGGCAAACAAGGTAATTGCTTTATTAGGGTCTCAGTATCCAGCAAAGGACACACTCCCTGGTGCTCCCGAGGGAATGAGGTCCATGTGGAGTGTTGACACGCGATGAGCAGCAATAGTGACAGAGTGTGATTTTCCCACTGGGAAGAGCCAGGCTGCTTGGGTTGGGGATGGAAACAGGGCGGGAGGAGGTCTGGAAAATACTGAGGCTGTAACTGAAAGGATAACATTCTATTTGCTGGGAAATATTTAGGTCATAACCAAAAATGTTTTGATCTGTTAGCTAGAAAATATTTAGATAGTGAGGAACTCATTCTGGTCCATTTCCTAGGAAATATTTGGGGCATAACCAAAAACATTGTGATCTGTTTGGGTGTTTGTTGGCAATTTGGGAAGTCAGTGTTTGTGGTTCTCTTTTTTTCACAGGAAAAAATGGAAACAATGAATTTTCTGGCTTTCTGGGCTGGTGTGAGGACCAGGAGGATGAGTTGAACACTGAGGGTTTCCCCACAGGTGGGTTACACCTTCCTGTGCAGGGAGGCACAGCCCTTGGACACAGGATGGGGAGAGAATTGGGTACTCCACGGAACAAATAACCACAGAAAAAGAGGTGATTTCTTCCAAATAGTGAAGCAGAAGCAGGTGGAGGTGTTTGACATGGAAATGGGCTGGAAATGCAGGAGAGGAGAGGGAAGGGTTGGAGGCTGGTGAAGAGGAGGAGGAGAAAGCTGGAAATGCAGGAGAGGAGAGGGAAGGGCTGGAGGCTGGTGAAGAGGAGGAGAAAGTTGGAGGCAGAACAGCACTGGGGACCATGGAGGAGGAAAGGAGAAGGAACCTGATGGGCTCCAAGGCTTTGCCCTGTGCCCTGGGCAGGCCTCGATGCCAGCAGCCATCCATCCATCCTCCCGGCGGGCGGAAGGAGAGCAGACCAAAGCCTTTCCATCCTGCGCCAGGAGCCGCGAGGGCCTTTGTTTTGGGGCAAGGTCTGAGCGGGTTTGGGCGAGGGCAGATATCGCCCCAAGACGGTGACGTCGGGTCCCTCCTCCCCGCGCCGCGATAAGCTGTGGCCTCTTATCGGATGGCAGCACTTTGATCTCGCTCTGGAAGACGTGTGCTGCTCTGCCCTCACCTGAGCACCTCGCTAAGGACACACACTGCTCCGAATCCTCGTGGCCTGAAGCACAAAGGAGCCCTTGAGGTCAGGGGTGCGCGTGGTGCTAATGGAAAACGGAGCTCAGCAGATAAGGGCAGCGCTGCCTCCCGGTATAAAACTGGGAGCAAGGGCAGCCCAGCACTGCTGCTGCCACATCCCAGTGCCTGTGCCTGGGGCAGCGACGGCTCAGCACCATGAAGTGCCTCGTCCTGACCCTGGTGTGCCTGCAGCTGGCAGAGGGAGCAGTGAGGTGAGTGTCCTGCAGCAGGAAGAGTGGGGAGAGGGTGGACAAGGGCCTGGCTACAGGTGCCACCTGCACAGCTCACTGCGTCCCCAAGGATGCTGAGCAGGTGTGCTCCAGCCTCCTGCATCTCCACATGGTGGGCCCAGTCCTGGCTGCCCCTGGGGACTGGAGGGTTCCCAGGGTTCAAAGGAGCCCAGAGAACTGAGCACTGGAAAACGCCCAAAGTGTCCTCTGATTTTCTGCTGTGTTCTGTTGGTGCTTTCCTCCCCTGTGCAGGATCTATCTGAAGAAAGGTGAGTCTATCCGGGAGAAGATGAGGGCAGCTGGAGTGCTGGATGAGTACCTGAAGAAAGTTCAGTATGATCCTGTTAAGAAATACAGCCCCACTAAGGGCAGTGTTGTGAATGAGCCAATAACCAACCACCTGGATGTGAGTACCCTGAGCTCCCCTCCAGCTCCTGTCCCCCTTCCCTCCTCCTTCCCAGCTGCCAGAGCAATCTGGTCACCCCTGAGCCTCCAGGAGGGAGAAATTGCTTTCCCCTCACTCTTTTAACTTCTGGTTTAGACTTTACTGAAGCTTTTTCCCAGCCAGGAACAGTAAAGCTTTTCTGCATGTTACAAAGACACAACAGATATTTAATATTTCATGTTTTGGGAGAAAAGGAAGGATGGGAGCTCAGTCTGCTCCTGCCTGGCTGGTTATTGGCAAGAGTGAGCCTGGCATTCCTTACCTGGAATTCCCCACCACCCTGCAGGGCACTGCAGGCCAGATGAAAGTGAGGTCTGTCCCTGACCCTGTGGCTAATGGAGATGCCTTATTTCTTGCTGCAGTCCTCCTACTTTGGGGAGATCAGCATTGGGACTCCCCCCCAGAATTTCTTGGTGCTCTTTGACACTGGTTCCTCCAACCTGTGGGTGCCCTCCACGGCCTGCAAGAGTCCAGCCTGCTGTGAGTACCCTGAGTGTGCTGAGAGGAGTGTCAGTGTGCTGTGAGTACACTTGGTCTGCTGTGAGTTGAGCTACTACTAGTAGTAGTAGTTAGTACCAGCTACTACCCTGTAGCTCAATCACGTTGGGAATATCATGATGCCAGACCAAAAATGATCCCAGGAGCTTCTCCCTCTTCCCTCTCCCGCAGTCAATCACGCCAAGTTCAAGCCCAGTGACTCAGAGACCTTCAGCCCTGACAACCTCTCCTACAACATCTCCTACGGCAGCGGCACAGTCTCAGTGCTGCTGGGCTACGACACACTCAGGGTGAGTTGGAGGTGCTCCTGGGGCCTGTGTCCCGATGGAAAGAGCCCAAGGACAGCCTGAAAGTGGATTTGATGTTGCAAGACTTGGACAAACTGTGGGCAGAACTGATAAAATATTGCCAGATTGTTACCTAGTTGGGATTTTCCCATGTTTTCACCCTATTCCTGCTAATTTTCCTGCCGCCTGGTGAGGTTGCCACCTGCTGTGACCCTGCAGCATGCCCTTGGGCTTGAGGACCATCAGCCCTGCCCTCCAACAGCTGCTCAGGTTTGCCTTGCTGACCTGGTGTCCCTTTGCCCTCCAGATCCAGAGCATCACAGTCACAAACCAGGAGTTTGGGCTCAGCGAGGAGGAGCCAACACAGCCCTTCTACTTCGCCGATTTTGATGGGATCCTGGGAATGGCCTACCCCTCTCTGGCAGTGGGAGAGGTGCCCACAGCACTGGAGGGCATGCTGCAGCAGAACCAGCTCGCCCAGCCCATCTTCAGCTTCTACTTCTCGCGGTAAAACTCTGCCAGGGCACTCAGCATCTCCTGTGTGCACCAGTGTGCCCTGCCTGTCCCTCTGAGCATCCACTGTGGACTTATCCCTGTCTAGCTCATGTGTCTCACACTGATTTACTGACCTCTGCTGCTGTGTTTCTGGTTTTGCAGTGAACCCACCTACCAGTATGGGGGAGAGATCATTTTCGGGGGAATCGACCCTCGGCTCTTCCGTGGGGACATTGTGTGGGCACCAGTGACACAGAAGCTTTACTGGCAGGTCGCAGTTGAGGAGTGAGTTGTGTTTGTACCTCTGGGCATCACCCCCTGGGCAGCCCATGGATGGAGAGGGGCACAGCTGTCCCCCACGTGAAGCTGCAGCTTTGCAGCAGGCACAGGCTCAAGGCTCAGTGGCTCTCAGAGCATCCCAGACTGACAGCTCCAGCCTGGCTTTAGGTGCTGGTGGGTGCCTAAAGCAACATCCTTTTCCCTGTTCTCCTCCCAGGTTTGCTATTGGGCAGTCAGTGACCAATTGGTGCAGCCAGGGCTG